>NC_032015.1:12328295-12328912 GCF_001865875.1 Lupinus angustifolius | reverse complement strand
AATACTAATCCAAATCCTAATCCTCATCCTAATCCTGATCCTCATTCGGATCCTCATCCTCATCCGCTTCCTCATCCTCATCCACATTCGTATCCCCATCCTCATCCTCATCCTCATCCTCATCCTCATCCTCAACCTCATCATTATCCTTATCCTCATCCTCATCCTCCTCCTCATCCTCAATCGCATCATCATCCTCATCCCCATCCCCATCCCCCTCCTCAACTACCTCCTAATCCTCATCCTCATCCTCATCCGTATCCTCATCCTAATCCTCATCCTCATCCTCATCCTCATCCAAATCCTCATCAACATCCTCATCCTCATCCTCATCCTCATCCTTAGCCTCATCCTCATCCTGATCCTCACCCTCATCCTCATCCTCATCCTCACCCTCATCCTCATCCTCATCCTCACCTTCATCCTCATCCTCATCCTCATCCTCATCCGCATCCGCATCCACATCCTCATCCTCATCATCATCCTCATCCCCTTCCCCATCCCCATCCTCATCCTCATCATCATGCTCATCGCCATCCGCATCCTCAACCACATCATCATCCCCATCCCCATCCCCATCCTCAACCTCATCCTAATCCTCATCCTCATCCTCATCC
>NC_032015.1:12327319-12328195 GCF_001865875.1 Lupinus angustifolius | reverse complement strand
AATCCTAATCCTAATCCTAATCCTAATCCTAATCCTAATCCTAATCCTAATCCTAATCCTAATCCTAATCCTAATCCTAATCTTAATCCTAATCCTAATCCAAATCCTCATCCTAATCCTAATCTGAATCCTAATCCGAATTCTAATCATAAAACTAATCATACTCCTAATCCAAATCCTCATCGTCATCCTCATCCTCATCCTCATGCTCATCCTCATCTTCATCCTAATCATAACCCTAATCCTGATCCTAATCCTATTCTTAATCCTAATCCTAATCCTAATCCTAATCCTAAGCCTAATCCTAATCCTAAGCCTAATCCTAATCCTAAGCCTAATCCTAATCCTAATCCTATTCATAAAACTAATCCTACTCCTAATCCAAATCCTCATCGTCATCCTCATTCTCATCCTCATCCTCATCCTCATGCTCATCCTCATCTTCATCCTAATCATAACCCTAATCCTGATCCTAATCCTATTCTTAATCCTAATCCTAATCCTAATCCTAATCCTAAGCCTAATCCTAATCCTAAGCCTAATCCTAATCCTAAGCCTAATCCTAATCCTAATCCTATTCATAAAACTAATCCTACTCCTAATCCAAATCCTCATCGTCATCCTCATTCTCATCCTCATCCTCATCCTCATGCTCATCCTCATCTTCATCCTAATCATAACCCTAATCCTGATCCTAATCCTATTCTTAATCCTAATCCTAATCCTAATCCTAATCCTAAGCCTAATCCTAATCCTAAGCCTAATCCTAATCCTAAGCCTAATCCTAATCCTAATCCTATTCATAAAACTAATCCTACTCCTAATCCAAATCCTCATCGTCATCCTCATTCTCATCCTCATCCTCATCCTCATGCT
>NC_032015.1:12325774-12326242 GCF_001865875.1 Lupinus angustifolius | reverse complement strand
TCCTCATCCTCATTTTCATCCTCATCCTCATCCTCATCCTCATCCTCATCCTAATCCTAATCTTAATCCTCATGCTCATCCTCATCCTCATCCTAATCCTAATCTTAATCCTCATGCTCATCCTCATCCTTATTCTCATGCTCATCCTCATCCGCATCGTAATCCTCATCCTCTTCCTTATCCACATCCTCATCCTCATCCTCAACCTCATCCTCATCCTCATCCTCATCCTCATCCTCATCCTCATCCTCATCCTCATCCTCATCCTCATCCACGTCCTCATCCTCATCGTTATCCTCATCCTCTTCCTAATCGTCGTCCTTATTCTCGTCCTCATCCTCATCCTTATCCTCATCCTCATCCTCATCCTCATCCTCATCATCCTCCTCATCCCCATCCTCATCCTCATCTGAATGCTCATGCTCATCCTCATCCTCATCCCCATCCTCATCGTCATCCTAATCCTCA
>NC_032015.1:12324230-12325674 GCF_001865875.1 Lupinus angustifolius | reverse complement strand
TCCTCATCCTCATCCTCATCCTCATCCCCATCCGCCTCCTTATGCTCATCCTCATCCTCATCCTCATCTTCATCCTCATCCTCATCCTCATCTTCATCCTCATCCTCATCCTCATCTTCATCCTCATCCTCATCCTCATCTTCATCCTCATCCTCATCCTCATCTTCATCCTCATCCTCATCCTCATCTTCATCCTCATCCTCATCCTCATCTTCATCCTCATCCTCATCCTCATCTTCATCCTCATCCTCATCCTCATCTTCATCCTCATCCTCATCCTCATCTTCATCCTCATCCTCATCCTCATCTTCATCCTCATCCTCATCCTCATCTTCATCCTCATCCTCATCCTCATCTTCATCCTCATCCTCATCCTCATCTTCATCCTCATCCTCATCCTCATCTTCATCCTCATCCTCATCCTCATCTTCATCCTCATCCTCATCCTCATCTTCATCCTCATCCTCATCCTCATCTTCATCCTCATCCTCATCCTCATCTTCATCCTCATCCTCATCCTCATCTTCATCCTCATCCTCATCCTCATCTTCATCCTCATCCTCATCCTCATCTTCATCCTCATCCTCATCCTCATCTTCATCCTCATCCTCATCCTCATCTTCATCCTCATCCTCATCCTCATCTTCATCCTCATCCTCATCCTCATCTTCATCCTCATCCTCATCCTCATCTTCATCCTCATCCTCATCCTCATCTTCATCCTCATCCTCATCCTCATCTTCATCCTCATCCTCATCCTCATCTTCATCCTCATCCTCATCCTCATCTTCATCCTCATCCTCATCCTCATCTTCATCCTCATCCTCATCCTCATCTTCATCCTCATCCTCATCCTCATCTTCATCCTCATCCTCATCCTCATCTTCATCCTCATCCTCATCCTCATCTTCATCCTCATCCTCATCCTCATCTTCATCCTCATCCTCATCCTCATCTTCATCCTCATCCTCATCCTCATCTTCATCCTCATCCTCATCCTCATCTTCATCCTCATCCTCATCCTCATCTTCATCCTCATCCTCATCCTCATCTTCATCCTCATCCTCATCCTCATCTTCATCCTCATCCTCATCCTCATCTTCATCCTCATCCTCATCCTCATCTTCATCCTCATCCTCATCCTCATCTTCATCCTCATCCTCATCCTCATCTTCATCCTCATCCTCATCCTCATCTTCATCCTCATCCTCATCCTCATCTTCATCCTCATCCTCATCCTCATCTTCATCCTCATCCTCATCCTCATCCTAATCCTCATCCTCCTCCTCCTCCTCATCCTCATCCGCATCCTCATCCTCCTCCTCCTCCTAATCCTCATCCTCATCAACGTCCTCGTCCTCATCCTCATCCTCATCCTCATTCTCATCCTCATCCTCATCCTCATCCTCATCCTCATCCTAATCCTCATCCTCATCCTCATCCT
>NC_032015.1:12322372-12324130 GCF_001865875.1 Lupinus angustifolius | reverse complement strand
TCATCCTCATCCTCATCCTCATCCTCATCCTCATCCTCATCCTCATCCTCATCCTCATCCTCATCCTCATCCTCATCCTCATCCTCCTCTTCATCCTCATCATCATCTTAATCCTCATTCTCATCCTGATCCCAATCCTCATCCTACCCTTAATCCTAATCCTAACCCTAATCCTCATACTAATGCCAATCATATTCCTAATCCCAATACTATTCCTAATCCTAATCTTAATCCAAATCCTAATCTTAATCATAATCCTAATCCTAATTCTAATCCTAATCCAAGTTCTAATCCTAATCCTAATGCAAATTTTAATCATAAACCTAATACTACTCCTAGTCCAAATCCTTATCGTCATCCTCATCCTCATCCTCATCCTCATCCTAATGCTCATCCTCATCCTCATCATCATCCGAATATCCATCCTCATCCTCATCCTCAACCGCATCATCATCCTCTTCCTCATCCCCATCCTCATCCTCATCCTAAACCTCATCCTCATCCTCATTCTCATGTTCATACTCATTCGCATCTTCAACCTCATCATCATCCTCATCCAAATCCCCATCCTCATCATCTTCCTCATCCTAATCTGCATCCTCATCCTCATCCTCATCCTCATCATCCTCATCCTTATCCTAATCCTCATCCTTAGACTCATCCTCAACCTTATCCTTATCCTCATCCCCATCCACATCCTTATCCTCAACCTCATCCTCATCCTCATCCTCATCCTAATCCTCAGCATCATCCACATCCTCATCCTAATCCTCAGCATCATCCGCATCCTCATCCTCCTCCTCAGCCTCATCTTCATCCTCATCCCCATCCCCATCCTCACCCTCATCCTAATCCTCATCCTCATCCTAATCCTAATCTTGTTCCTCATCCTCATCCTCATCCTAATCCTCATCCTAACCTTAATCCTAATCCTAACCCTAATCCTCATACTAATCCCAATACTAATCCTAATCCTAATCTTAATCCAAATCCTAATCTTAATAATAATCCTAATCCTAATCCTAATTATAATCCTAATCCAAGTTCTAATCCTAATCCAAATCCAAAACTTAATCATAAACCTAATACTACTCCTAATCCTAATCCTCATCATCATCCTCATCCTCATCCTCATCCTCATCCTCATGCTAATCCTCATCCTCATCCTCGTTCTCAGCCTCATCATCCTCCTCATCCACATCCCCATCCTCACCCTCATCCTAATCCTATTCCTCATCCTCATCCTAACCGTAACCCTAACCCTAATCCTAATAATAATCCTAATCCTAATCCTAATCCTAATCCTAATCCTAATCCTAATCCTAATCCTAATCCTAATTCTAATCCGAATCCTGATATTATTCCTCCACCTCATCCTAATCCTCATCATAATCCTCCTTCTCATCTTCATCCTCATCCTCATCCTAATCCGCATACTCATCCTCATCCTCATCCTCATCCTCATCCTCATCCTCATCCTCATCCTCATCCTCATCCTCATCCTCATCCTCATCCTGATCCTCATCCGTATCCTCATCCTCATCCTCATCCTAATCCTCATCCTGATCCTAATCCTAACCATATTCCTAATCCTAATCATAATCCTAATCCTCATCCTAACACTAATCTTAATCCTCATCCTCATCCTCATCTTCATCCCAATCCCAATCCCCATCCTCATCCTCATCCTCATCCTCATCCTCATCCTCTACTCATCCTCATCCTCATCCTCATCCTCATCCTCAACCTCATCCTCAT
>NC_032015.1:12321955-12322272 GCF_001865875.1 Lupinus angustifolius | reverse complement strand
CCTAATCCTAATCCTAATCCTAATCCTAATCCTAATCCTAATCCTAATCCTAATCCTAATCCTAATCCTAATTCTAATTCTAATCATAATCCTGATCTTATTCCTCCACCTCATCCTAATCCTCATCATAATCCTCCTTCTCATCCTCTTCCTCATCCTCATCCTTATCCTAATCCTCATACTCATCCTCATCTTCATCCTCATCCTCATCTTAATCCTCATTCTCATCCTCGTCTTCATCCTCATCCTCATCCTAATCCTAATCCTCATCTTCAACCTCAACCTCATCCTCATCCTCATCCTCATCCTCATCCTCA
>NC_032015.1:12320242-12321855 GCF_001865875.1 Lupinus angustifolius | reverse complement strand
TCATAATCCTAATCCTAATCCTAATCCTAATCCTAATCCGAATCCTAATCATAAAACTAATCCTACTCCTAATCCAAATCCTCATCCTCATCGTCACCCTCATCATCATCCTCATCCTCATCCTCATCCGCATCCTCATGTTCATCCTTATCCTCATCCCCATCCTCATTCTCATTCGCATCCTCATGTTCATTCTTATCCACATCCCCATCCTCATGTTCATCCTAATCCTAATCAAAATCCTAATCCTAATCCTAATCTTAATCCTCATCCTCATACTCATCCTAATCCTCATCCTCGTCCTCATCCTCTTCCTCATCCCCATCCTCATCGTCATCGTCACCCTCACCCTCATCTTCATCCTCAACCGCATCCTCATCCTAATCCTAATCATCATCCTCATTCTCATCCTAATCCTCATCCTCATCCTAATCCTCATCCTCATCCGCATCCTCATCCTCATCCTCTTCCTTATCCTCATCCTCATCCTCATCCTCTTCCTTATCCTCATCCTCATCCTCATCCTCTTCCTTATCCTCATCCTCATCCTCATCCTCTTCCTTATCCTCATCCTCATCCTCATCCTCTTCCTTATCCTCATCCTCATCCTCATCCTCTTCCTTATCCTCATCCTCATCCTCATCCTCTTCCTTATCCTCATCCTCATCCTCATCCTCTTCCTTATCCTCATCCTCATCCTCATCCTCTTCCTTATCCTCATCCTCATCCTCATCCTCTTCCTTATCCTCATCCTCATCCTCATCCTCTTCCTTATCCTCATCCTCATCCTCATCCTCTTCCTTATCCTCATCCTCATCCTCATCCTCTTCCTTATCCTCATCCTCATCCTCATCCTCTTCCTTATCCTCATCCTCATCCTCATCCTCTTCCTTATCCTCATCCTCATCCTCATCCTCTTCCTTATCCTCATCCTCATCCTCATCCTCTTCCTTATCCTCATCCTCATCCTCATCCTCTTCCTTATCCTCATCCTCATCCTCATCCTCTTCCTTATCCTCATCCTCATCCTCATCCTCTTCCTTATCCTCATCCTCATCCTCATCCTCTTCCTTATCCTCATCCTCATCCTCATCCTCTTCCTTATCCTCATCCTCATCCTCATCCTCTTCCTTATCCTCATCCTCATCCTCATCCTCTTCCTTATCCTCATCCTCATCCTCATCCTCTTCCTTATCCTCATCCTCATCCTCATCCTCTTCCTTATCCTCATCCTCATCCTCATCCTCTTCCTTATCCTCATCCTCATCCTCATCCTCTTCCTTATCCTCATCCTCATCCTCATCCTCTTCCTTATCCTCATCCTCATCCTCATCCTCTTCCTTATCCTCATCCTCATCCTCATCCTCTTCCTTATCCTCATCCTCATCCTCATCCTCTTCCTTATCCTCATCCTCATCCTCATCCTCTTCCTTATCCTCATCCTCATCCTCATCCTCATCCTCATCCTAATCCTCATCCTCATCCGCATCCTCATGTTCATCCTAATCCTAATCAAAATCCTAATCCTAATCCTCATCCTAACCCTAATATTAATCCTCATCCTCATACTCATCCTAATCCTCATCCTCATCCTCTTCCTCTTCCTCATCCTC
>NC_032015.1:12319503-12320142 GCF_001865875.1 Lupinus angustifolius | reverse complement strand
TCATCCTCATCCTCATCCTCATCCTCATCCTCATCCTCATCCTCATCCTCATCCTCATCCTCATCCTCATCCTCATCCTAATCCTCATCCTCATCCTCATCCTCATCCTCATCCTAACCTTCATCCTCATCCTAACCATCATCCTAATCCTAATCCTAATCCTAATCCTAATCCTAACCCTAGTCCTAATCCTAATCCTAATCATAATCCTATTCCTAATCCTAATCTTAATCCTAATCCTAATCCAAATCCTAATTGTAATTCTAATCCTAATCCTAATTTGAATCCTAATCATAAACCTACTCCTACTCCTAATCCAAATCCTCATCCTCATTCTCATCCTCATCCTCATCCTCATCCGCATCCTCCTCCTCAGCCTCATCCTCATCCTCATTCTCATCATCATCCTCATCTGCATCCTCATCCGTATCCTAATCCTCAACCCCATCCTCAGCCCCATCCTCATCCTCATCCTAATGCTCATCCTCCTCCTAATCCTAATCCAAATCCTAATCGTAATCCTAATCCCAATCCTAATCCTCACCCTAACCCTAATCTTAATCCTCATCCTCTTACTCATCCTAATCCTCATCCTCATCCTCATCCTCATCCTCACCCTCATCCTCATCCTAACCCTCA
>NC_032015.1:12316261-12318087 GCF_001865875.1 Lupinus angustifolius | reverse complement strand
ATTTCAAGGATTTAATATGTATATATTGATCGTGTAACTATTTTTATACTTTGACATGTCCTTTATTGTTCACATGTTAATTATTATTGAATTTCAAATCAAATAATACAAATCAATATTGGCGATGTGCAATGAGTGTAAATTTTTTTACATTGATATGACATATTTTAAACTCTTATTTCAAGTGCACTACCTCCTAATACAAAATTTTGCTTATATGGGTCAAACACTTTTAGAACAATCATGTATTGATTATTATGTTTGTACTTTTGAACATCATATTTGATATCGTATACAATGGTATCTCAATCTCTGAGTATACGTTTGTATTAAGAATATCATAAACTAGAACCAAAGGAATGATCTCCAATGTTTATAAAACATTATTGGTCCAAATTAACTTTAAATCAAATATAGGACACAACATTTAGTCAATGAAAAATGTGGATGTATAAAGTTAAGCCCAACTAACCCAATTTGAAATTGTAGTGAGAAAAAAAGCATTTAATGAAAATAAGTTAACAAAATTAGATGAAGCTACAATACTAAATATATAAATTATTGAGACTTTGGAAGGAACTGCGAAATAAAATAAGTGCTTATCAATTATGTTATGAATATAATAGCTAAATACCTCACCCTATGAGAGGAGTAATAGATTCTTTTTTTTTTTTTTGTGACAATTAAATTATGTCATATAAACAGAAGTTTTTGGGACAATTAAATTAGGGTGAGTTTAGGTTTTTTTTTAGTATAACCAAAAGCTTTGAAGTACAGATAAAATCATCAAATATAATATATATTTGATATGTCAATACATATATTATTGAAAATTTAGGATATAATATATTTGAGATATACATATAACATATAATAAACATATAACTATTGTTATGAATTTCCAAATAAAGAATATATTTATTAGACATTTTTAAATACAAAAAGGAAATTTATATTGTCATAGGAAATTATTGCTTAGTTCCAATAAATAAGAATAATATCAATCTCGTTTAATCGATGATCAACATTATGCATTTCTTATTTATTCTCCCTGTAATACATATGTTTTGTCTTTTTTCTTCCACTGCTATGTTTCTCCCTTATATTTAATTAATTGTGTTTAGCGCTGGGCTTTAAGTAAAAAAAACACTTCTAATGTGTGAGCAATTATTGGGCTGGGCTTTAATAAAAAAACATAAGCTGAAAAAAGGTTGAGATTAAACTTTTCTAATAAAGGTATGTTGTTCAAGTTCTCAAAATACTACATTTGCCAAAATCACTATTTTTAAAATAGTTTATTGGGTTGTTTGATCAAACTATATAAAAAAATATAGAGATCCACACTTAATTCTTCAATCAAATAGTTTATGCTACAATAAATATTAAAAATAAAAAGGAAACAAACACAATTAAGCCATGTGTATCGAGAGAAGCATAATGGTCAATAGACAAAAAAGAAAAGAAAAAAATGGAGAAAAGGGAAAGCATATAGCAATAATGTACGCATTAAACAAAGCAAATATTAAATATTTTAAAGAATAAAAGATAATATGAACATGGAAATTGATGAAAGAAGGACACCTAAGGAAGAATAGAAAAGTGAAACTTGAAAGCATGTAGCAAAAAGAATCCTCTCATAAAACACAAACTATTAGTTTTATCTTTATATTTATTATTACTTCTTTCTTTAATTTTAGAGAGGACTCTGACCCGTTAATAAAAACATAGTTATTGGTTTTACAACAAAGTCGTAGTCATATGTGATGACTTTTTGCATTTTATTAAATGATGCAAATTTTTTATTTGATAAGTAGGTTTAAAACATT
>NC_032015.1:12315615-12316161 GCF_001865875.1 Lupinus angustifolius | reverse complement strand
ACGTTGCATGTTTGTAGAATATTGTATTTTATTTAAAAGTTCAAAAGTAAATTTCTTGAAAAGAAGATAAAAAAAACTCTTAAAATGAAATTTAAAAGTGATTTTATTAATACCATATTTTATTGAAATAAATGAATTTTAAAAGAATAATTTTATTCAAAAATGCTTTTAGTTCCAATTCAAAAAAATCAAATGGATAAGATATGTATTCATCCCATTCATTAAAATGAATTCGTGGATAGATTGGATAGATTGAAATTTATTCATTAACTTTGAATATGAATGAATTGAATAATTCAAAATATGATTTTAATGAACTATATGGATCGATGATTTTTCATCCTTCAATTAGTATCATAATTCATCCATTCATCATCCATAATATAAGGTTAAAGATTAAATATTTAATTCCTAAAAAGAACTTTTGTTAAGAAAGACATCGAAATGAATTACTTTATTACCCATTCATTAGTATACCAAACATAAATGATATATAAGAGCCCACACGTGAATGATATATAATCGACTCATTGAATAAAAAATTTG
>NC_032015.1:12233546-12315515 GCF_001865875.1 Lupinus angustifolius | reverse complement strand
CTACACTATCCTACGTTTATTGAGCTAGATCGATCTAACCTCTCGTAATGAATTTATGATAATTGTGTATTGTTGCTGTTACCTAATCAAAATCAGACTATAGAATGTTTAAAATTGGAATATAACCGTTCGGAAAGGACAACAATTAATTACTAAAATATTTTCATTCTACCATTTTAGAAAAGGTTTGCATATTAACCATTGCTATGGAAAATTTACGTGAGTAATGTAATTTGACTATACTATCCCACGTTTGGTATATGTTTTGAATTAATTATGGGAATGATATATTTTTTTGGATCTCGTGGATAGGGTCCACGATTTTACCAAAGTTGTGGATGGGAAATGCGATTTTCCACCAATCTTGTGGACCTGAGCCACAACTTTCTTACACACTCTCTTCTCAAACAAAATCGTGAATACCATGCACGACTTCCATAGTCATGTACAGTATGCACGAGATTGAATTTGACATTGTGAGTTTTGAATTTCCACTTTACACGAATATGGTAGAGTTATTTATTGTTTTCGGGGGTTAGTTTTATTGATTATAGTGTGAGTTTTTTTTAAAAAGTTAAGATTTATGATTTTTAGTGTATAAAAATAATATGTTTAAATTAAAATTGTAAAATTAAATTGAATATGATAGTTTTACTAAAGTGTTAGTTTTATGAAAATTGATTAAAGTTTTTGATATTTTTTAACATTTATTGTAGTAGTTATTTAAAAATAAAATGCACAAATTAAAATAATAAGACAATTTTATAGACTTATCCACATGGTAATCAACAAAATTCCTAATATGAAATTGTGTTACAATATTTATTGTTGTTTCCTTTGATTCAAAATGCATACCAAAAAATAGGTTATTATCCATATCATTACTTATGTGAGTACTTCTATATGGAAAATCTTGTCCAGACTGATAATCAATGCTAACGAAAAAATATGAAAGAGTATCATATGTTATGCTAGCCGGTTCATTAGTGATAATTTGAACATCATCATCATCATCATCAACACATAGCTCAATGTCCTCCTCATCACTAAAATCACTAACAATATCTCTAGTAATTGTCATCTACATATAAATATAAATATACATTAACATTAAATAAAATTAATACAAGTAAATGAACTGAAAATATAAAGTATTTTTAGTTATCTTAAAAAATCACACTTCTTCAATTACGAATTACCCTAAATAGTTTTCCTACATTTTCTTCCTTCGGTGTAGTTTGAGCCGGGGTGGGGGTATATATGTTGTTTGGAAATCGTGGATCCAATACACGACTTGGATCTCGTGTCCTTAGTCCAAGATATTGCCATGAAATTCGTGAAGGCTGACACGGTGTAAGAAAGTCGTGGCTGAGGTCCACGAGATTGGTGGGAAATCACATTTCCCATCCACGACTTTGGTAAAATCATGGACCCTATCCACGAGATCCAAAAAAACTACACCATTCCCGTAATTAATTCAAAACTTATACCAAATGTGGATAGTGTAGTCAAACTACACTACTCACATAAAATTTCCATAGCAATGGTTAATTTTGATCAACGTTATGTTGGTAGATTTAGCTAATTTTGAGCCAATGATGTGTTTTAATATTTGAAAAAAGGAAAAAGATAAAAAAGAGAGTAGATTAGGTGAATCACATTCCATGGATTGTATAAGCCGTTGAGTATTTGGAAGTTTTGCTAGTGGGCCAAGCACAAATATATTTAACCTAATTCAATTGAGAGAGGCACACATGAGTATATATATAACATAACTCTAGAGTATATAACAGCGCAGCATAGAAGAAAATAAAAGAAAAGGTAGTGAGTCTATCAAAGAATGAGAGAAAAGTAAAGGTTCTTGAATGGAACACACTGATCGAAGGTTTTTCTGTAATAAAGGTGAATGCATGGTATTTGATATGTTATGTTATCACCTATTTTTTTTGACTTTATTTGTGTATGTATATGTATATGGGTATCATTAGATTGTTATATCATACGATAATATAGATGATGATTTGATAATTTACGTTTTGGAAAATTAAATCTTGCATTTGATGAATGTTATTTATAAACTACATTTGATAATTGTTTTCGGTGCTTCATTAATAGATCTTTCATGAGAACAATACACTATTTATTATTAAATCTTATTATAAGTTTGGTTATGTTTCTAATCTATTAATTGATTTATAACGCACGTCTTATTTTTTTTTATTATAATTGCAGATATCAATTGTGATATGGTATTTGGCTACAAATGTCTATTTGATAATTTACCATTGATGTGAGAAAATATTAAATCATGATAAACAAGATATACACCCCAATTTTATAATGTTACTACATCATTTATCATTCAGATTTTATCATTATTGATTTTTAAATAAACGTAAGAGTTAATTACATTGATACCCTTAAGTTTTAGTTAAATTACACAAATCACCCCTCATTTGTTTAAGCATACACAAACCTACCCTAGTTTTTTTTATTTTCATTACACTGACCACCCTTATATGAGAAATAATTGTAATCTTTTAAACAGAAAATGTCATAAATACAATTAAGTTAAACAACACATGGTATATTGTGAGGAAACATCCAAATAATATACAAATCAATCTATATTTATTATTTTTTGTTACAAAATGCATCAACAATTCTAAAGAGATGTTGTTTAAATCGCTCTTATACTATATCGTAACGAATCAAAAATAATAAAGAGGTATCGACTCATATATTATTTGGACTTGTCTCCACAATATACCATTTTTGTTTAACTTAATTGCATTTATAACATTTCTTGCTCAACAAATCACACTTATTTCTCATGCAAGGGTGGTCAGTGTAACGAAAGTATAAAAATTAGGGGGTTTGTGTAGGTGTAGAAAATTGAGGGGTAGTTTGTGTAATTTCGCTAAAACTCAGGGGGTATCAGTGTAATTTATTCTAAAAGTAATAAAAAATGAACGGTAGATGATACACTGATTGTGTATAAATATTTACACTATCAATACATTTTTTTTTTGAAGATGGAAAACAGAACAAAGAATGAAAGATTACATGTTCCTAAATCTATTACACTATCAATACATATATATTACACTCTTAAATTATATATATATGACCATGTCCTTTATTGATAGAAATTCATGACATAAATTATTCAGGTAAGATGATTTAATGCAGGTAATGTTGTTAATGTTAGGGTATCATGACATAAGTAAATTGTATTTCTTTATTATCAAGTAATGTGCTTGTGTTGTTGATTACTTTGGTCAATTTGTATTATCATTTGTTATTTGTCTGACTAGATTAGGAAGAATTTAGCATAAGGATATGTGCAACAGTGTTATAAAACTGCTATTTTTTTAATAGAATAGAACTACTAAATTTTAATTCATATAGCTATACCTACTCATTATTTAGCAACAATATTGGTTCAAACAGTTTCCTTTGCAACAAAATTCGTTGAGGATATGAGCATGGATTATTTAATTTCTATAGGCAAAATAGAGGTATATATACTTCATCTTATCCATCCAGAATGTGGTGATGCTATTGTTCTCTTGATGAAATAAATGAATTATATATTTCTCTTGCTTAGACAAATAATTTATGCTCATATGCTGAACAAATTTTATTCCAAGGAATTTTGCTCCAACTAATGTAATTCTTAAAGGTGGAAATCTTTATAAAGTTTATTCCTACTTTGAATTCTATGAATTTGACATTTGTCATGTGTGGGTTTAGGGTTTGTTGATGAAATACTGAAAGACCACCACTAAAGAACATAAACTAATATTCTCAAATTCAAAATCTTTATTTCTCGTGGAATACAATTTCTAGATATTAATAACTGGGTAACATTGGTAATGAAAGAAATGTCAAACAATTTCACATTGGATTCTTAAAATATGAACCATATTAATTGTCATCACAAAATGTGTCAAATGATATATATCAAAATAACTAAGGTAGAGTTATATCATTGTGAAGTAAAATTTAATAGCATCACAAAGCTACCCATTGTATATTTTCAGCTGTGACTTTTCTAAGCCTAAAAATAAACACAAGTACATGAATTGTATTTTAGTATTAAAAATCTTGGTAGTGCTAAATTCTCCCTAACCAAGTCACACAAAATTATTGAAGGAAGGAATATAATAGATAGAAAATAAAATAAAATAAAAATTAATGTCTGTTTTTCATATTATACAAAATTGGTTAAAAGGGTCCACCAAGATTAATTTTAACATTAATCATGTTAAATTATCATGCCTAAATAATTTATTGCATGTACTCATGAAAGATTTATCAAACACTAAAAATAATTATTAAATGGATGAATCAATTTTGCAAATCAATGGCTCTTATACTAAAACAAATTTTCTTCTATTGTTTGATATTATTAATGGCGAACATTATCGTAAATAATAATGATATTTGAATATTTTTTACTTTTAAAGTTAATATAAATATCGTTTATATTATGCATTGAGTTGAATAGTGATAAAATCATATGATATCAATTTTTATATTTTTACGTATATAAGTTGAAAAAAGGATAAATATGACAGCATAAGGTAATTCTGAACAAAATCGTTAGAATATACAAGTCAAAAAAGGATAAATATGGAACCAGATCATCAATAAACTCTCAACAACCATCATCAACAAACTCTGGGTAGACATCTACTGTCCCGAAACAATGTACTACTTCAAGTGCCACTATTTGACATTGGTCAGAAAAATAATTAATTATTAAAATTTTAATTTAAATATATTTTTTCAACCAATCATAACCACTGACACATTGAATAGCACATATTGTAGGACAGCAGACAACCATCATCCTCACCTCATTTGGAAATCAAAAGCTTTTTTGAAGGTCACTACTTTTGCTTGTAGACTCTTTCATGATAGACTCCCAACTAGGATGCTCTTCTTAGGAGGGGGATTTCTTTAACCCATGGAGGATGAACTTTATGCACATTCTGCAATAAGCATCCTGAATCCATGCAACATCTATTCTCTTCGTGTAATATCACTTAGTCAGTTTGAAAACTAATCTACAAATTGGTGGACATTAATATTGTTTTGCCTCTTGCTCCAAACCACCACTTTACAACTCACATGGGCATGGTGAAACACAAGAAATTTTGGAAGGTTTGGAGAGTCATATGGTTTGCTACAATTTGGTTATCTGATCTAGGAATGATTTAATCTTCATTTCTCTTAAGCTCTCTCTTTATCAGATTCTGGAATCAGCAATGATGAAATCTTGGCTTTGGATAATGGGCCAGCGGAGGACAAACTCAATTCTCTATTCCGACTGGATAGCTAATCCCTTAGCATGTCACAATATCTCCTTGTAATTGTTTTTCTTCATCTTTTTTCCTTTTAACTCTCTTATAACTATTACTTTTTTCTAATAAAATTATCTTTTTCCGATAAAAAAATCAGAACGAAACCCTATGATTGAAATAGAAAAAAAATCTCTATAACCTTGCTTAGAAGAATGTCAACCACACTTAAGGCTTTGGTTTCCATGAGAATGAGGATCTAAACTCTTTTGTTTGGGATTAGATGTAACTATTTAAACTCGATGTACCAAATATTACTATTTTATTTGTTTTTAATACTATTCTATTGTTTTTTACGAATTCTCTTGTTTCTAATGCTTGTTTGGTTTGATTACCCAATTCATGATTTAAGGTTTGAATATGTGTAATGGAAATTTCATGTTAAACTGGACCTAGAGTATATCATATAATAATATATTAATTCTAGGGATGAAATTAATTGGACTAGTCATTTAAACACCATATTTATTATGATTGATGGAATAATTGTTCAAGGGATTAGAAATTGGTTAATTCAATTATTGATCTATTTATGCATGAAATTGGTAAATATAACAACTGGTGTTGAGAATTCATCTGTATAGTCATCTTTATAATGTCATTATATATTGAATACTTTGAGTAAATACTCATTTTAGTCTCTCATCTTTTTAATTAACTATCATCGACTCTTTAATCTTGTTTTAATATTAATTTTAGAGTAAATAATCATTTCAGTCCCTAATGTTTATTGACATTATCAATTTGGTCCCTCAAATTTTGAATAACTCAAAATGGTCCCCATAAATTTCAAATATAGGTCAAATTAGCCATTTTAACATGTTTTATAACACATAGTAGGGACTAATTTGACCATAAAAAGATTTATTTGCCCTACATTTTAAATTTTTAGGACCATTTTGAGTTTGTTTCAATTTTTGAGGGACCAAACTAGTAAGCTCAAAAAACATGAAGAACTGAAATGAGTATTTACTCTTAATTTTATTAATGTTAGAAACAAAAACTCTTTATTTCCTAATTTAATTAAGTTTGTTAAACAATTTTATATCAATCAAGTCCTCATGAAGATAATATCTCTTTATACTTCTTTTGATAACTCATTTAGTTAAACTATTAACCAATTTTTCAGTTAGGGTATATATATAGTCCTATTCTCTTTGCATAATCAAAACATTTTTTTCTATTGTAATTTGTTTTATTGCATTGTAGAGGCAATCACACCTCTCTTTAAAAACATGAACGCTCAAGGAGTTGAGTGTTTCACGCTAGAAAGTGGAGGAGTTATTGAATGCTTCATGTTGAAAGCTAATCAATCACTACTCCTAAAAGTAGTTATCTTAATTTTTTTGCTACATGAGATTCATCTTTGATATGTGGAATCTATTTCGTACAATTGAATATATGGTCCAGGAGCATCAACATGTCAAAGTCCTATCTTGAATTTCAACACTGTAGATTTCCTATGTAACTTCATTTTGAACCGTAAGAAGCACCCAAGAACCATCTTTATGGTTTAGAAATGTACACATTCTCAACCTTCAAGGAAGTCAAGTGCACATGGTTCTCCACCACTACCCTTTTGATGCATTGTAAATTTACACATTCTCAACCTTCAGAAGTTCTTCCATTCACAAAGCTCTTTTCCTAGAACAAACTAAGCATTTCATTAAACACATAGTAAGCATTAATGAACATGAAGAATAATTCATAAAAGCAATTCATTTCATTCATAAATTAAATTCCAAATACATCAATGAATAATTAAACTAATCCTAGCTAAGAAGTAATCTAGCTAAGCATTTGCATACTTAATTCGAGTCAAGAGAAAATCAAAACTTGTAGTTCATAGAAAAGTATCGACTTCTCCATGAACATACAAAACTTCACTATTTCTACTCCCTAACCGTCACATTATATTTTCAACTACATAAATCTACAAACTAAGAAGAAAAGAAACCATCCTAAGACAATACATCAAAATCGAGTTCCTAACTTCCAAGATATTGAATTAAGGACTCAATATTATGACGTCCCTCCTTTTTGCGTTATGGATCTCTTTTGTATTTTTTGAGATTTGGCTCCTACGCTTGGTGCAACAACGGTGTGCTGAATGCATCGCTTTTCGTAACAGACCATTCGCATGGCTTCATTCGCGTTGGGCGTGGCTTTCACTCTCAGCCTCATACGTGGAGCTCAGCTGATTGTGGCTTTTGCATGCTTAGCCAATTTTGTTCCATTTAACCCTTTTTCAGCTTGAAATAATCATGGAAACTTAAAAAGTAGTTTTAGTATAATTTATCATCAAAGTCCTAATTATGATTACATAAAGTAAGTATTTAGAGTAAAAAAGTATTAAATTAGCCTTATGAATTAAGGTAATTTTGGCACTTAACATCCGGTCAATTATACAGTATCTGCCAAAGCTGGTAAGTAAATCTGCATGTTGAGAATAAATGTTTAGAAGTTTCTGGATCCTCGTCGCAAAGATTTCCCTACCAAAATGCAAAGGGAGAACCCCCGTTTCTGCAAAACAAAATTACACAAAAGAAATTGCTATCATATTAAATATTAAACATGGAAAGACAAGTGCTAATTATTAAGAAATTTTAAAATACTTTTCTAGGGTACTTACAAGAAGGAAATAAAGAATCCACACTCTAATTTCCATTTGCATCATGCTGAAAACTATGCCAGGGAATATAATTGGTTCCTCAGTGTTCTTGGATTCGGTTCCATCCATATATGGTGCACACAAGTGGCTAGATATACTTTAATAATGCAAATGCTTTTTTTTTGTCTAATGTCTATTTCTGTTTCATTTAAAATGCTGAATCATGTTTTATTAATGATGAAGATGATTTTCGTTCCTTTTTTTGTCTAATGTCAATTTGTGTCTAATTTAAAATGCTAAAACATGTTTTTTTAATGTTGAAGATGATTTTCGTTCCTTTTTTTGTCTAATGTCAATTTGTATCTAATTTAAAATGTTGAAACATGTTTTATTAATGTTGAAGATGATTTTGGGTTTTTTGAACATTTAGTCATGGATCTTGCAGTTGACTATTTGGAAAAACGACCTTCAAAAACTAGACAACATCTATCTATTCTTTTCTTCATTACTTGTCTGACTAAATTATGAAGATTTTAGCATAAGGAAGTTTTATAAAACTACTATTTTTGTATAGAATAAAACTACTAAATTTTAATTGATATAGCTATAGCTTAATTATTATTGGATTAATAGATACATTTTATAATGAACATTTATATTCTAATCCTAAAAATCTAAAATGATTTTTCATATTCCTTTCCATTACTAAAACTCGCATCCTATGATAACTTTCCAAGCCTAAACATGAACACAAGTGCATGAATCATAATTACAAAAGCATATATAGTTGACATTGTGCCAAGTTGATCCACCCTGAGTTTTATATTAAAAATGTAGGTTACACTAAATTCTTTTAACTTCACGGCACAAATTCTTTTAAAAAAACATGAACGTTCAAAGAATTGATTGTTTGACAATCAGTCTATTGAATCTAGAAATTCTTTATGGACTTTTAAGATTATGTATTGAGTTTGAGTAGAGAGTTATATATGCATGTGGTTTGCATTCTCAAATTGTGGTTGCAGTTATATTGCTAATCTTAGTATATAATAATATATGGGTAGACGCTCATCGCTTACTTTTTTTAGTGCAAGAGTAAGATATGAATTAAAGAAAAATTACAATCAATTAAGTGAAGCATTCTAGAGGATTTGCAACCCTTTCATTTATTGAATCATTGTCTCTTTGGCCATTGATATATAGCCAATATTTAACTCTCGTAGATTCTACAATTTGTTGAAGAGAAGGTTGAACTGTGTTGAAGATAACATCATTTCTATATAGCTAACCAAATGACACTCCAGAATTTTCAACATGTCTTGTGTACCATGCCCATGTGAGTAATGAATTGATGTATGGGTTCAATAGGTAGCGCGATGCTGATGCCGAATCAATTGTAGATTAGTTGCCAAGCAGAATAAGTGACATGGCAAGAAGAAGAATAATGATATATTGGAACCTATACAAAATATTATTAAAGAATAATGATTACAAATCCTAGCACACCCATGGGCCAAAGTGCCCATGTAGTGTTTCTATTTGGTGCTTATATCTAGTGCATATAATAACAAGGGACCTGAGTCCAATATATAACATTGATACTCTACTCTATTTTAATACTATGGAATGTGGGACTTCATATAATAACATATTTCAAACATCCCCAATAATCTCCATCTTGATTGAAATAGACGAATATCCCACTTCTTAGGAAATGTACACAATAATCTCCAGCTTAGCGAATATATGACTCCACCTTGCTCAATGCCTAATTCTATTTAACAACTCCTCACATAAGAGTTTTCTCCCCTACAACATAAACCTTCTGAGTATCCTTGATGATGTTACCAAGAGCCTAGCTCTCCAAACTTGTAGTGCAACTTCCCGTACCACCACCAAAAGGAACATGTCGCCTAGCCACCTATTGCTAGGAAGTCTTTCGATATATTGGAACCTATACACAAAATTTCACCAACAACTATCCTCTACAATACTCAATCAAACTGAACCATGAAGCTTCCTTGGAGAGCCTCAACCACTACCATCATTGTTTAGTCCGACAATCATAATTCAAAAGAACTATCATACTCCATCATAGAGAGTATACCCACATCGTACACCTTGCATCAATTCTAACTAATGCATGTGTCACATCCTTGCATCCAAGTCAATTCCCATGTCACACTCTGCATCTCTACCAATGCATGTGTTACAACTTGCATCAAAGCCAATGCCCTTGCTACAGTCTACATCAAAGTCAGCCATTGCCCATGTGCTTTTATGGATATGCTAACAATTATTATCCTTGACTATGACGTCTTAGACATGCCATTAGGATATTCGACTTCTCATCTCAAATGAGATTATTCTCTCAACATCTAGAGAGATATTATAAGCATGTGTCTCTGGGCCAAACTCAAAACATGAATCCATATCTCCACCTTGATTCTCGATCAACATTTATCGCCTCCACCACAGTTCTGCCATGTTTTCGTCCCCTTTAACTTATCTACTTTATCCTTGTGCAGTACCTTTGATACACATTGTCTAGACATCACACCTTCACCCTCTTTAGTCATTATCTGGTGTTTGGTTTAAGAGTCATCTACCAATTAGCATCCGGGGATGTGATTGTTGCACAACATTGGCCACAAGCAATCAAATAAAAGCATATAATAAATAGAAGAGATGAAACAAGAGAATTTGGTAACGAGGTTCGACCAATTGTGTCTACGTCCCTAGGAGCACTGAGTGGCTACCAAATATATTATTATCAGATAATAAGGATTACAAACTCTAGCACACTCATGGGCCTAAGTGCCCATGAAGTATTTTATTTGGTGCTTATATCTGGTGCATATAATAACAAGGGACCTAAGTCCAATATATAACCTTGATACTCTACTCTATTTTAATACTAGGCAATGTAGGACTTCATACAATAACACTTTCAAACATCTCCGACAAAAAATGTGTGAAAAGTTTCAAGATGCTCGTTGCAAAAGCTGCATAATGGTCCTCCTCTTGAAGCAAAAGATACCCCCTCCTAAGTAGTGCTTTCGTAGTTGGTAATCTGTACTTGAAGAGTCTTCATGCAAATGTAGTAACCTTAAAAGGTGTTTTGGGTTTCTATAGGAGATGAAGATGATGGTTGTTGTGATCTTATTGCTGAGCAAGGAGTTTGTAAGTTGATTTCATTGAGTACTATTCGGATATGTCATGCTTCCATTCCCAAAAATTAGTGAATTTACCTGAAGCATCAATTTTTGAATTTCATGCAAAAGATAATTAGTTAGTTGAAGTTCCCAAGTAAAATATTATCTTCTCCAAGTTAAGATCCACTCCCACCTCCCTTCCAACCATCTCCCTAACTCATTTTTGGTAGCATTCCTAGACAAACTAAGATTATAGAGCCTCCTAAACCTAGAGGAAAAATTAAAAGATCCCAACCAATTATCATGCCAAAAGCTAGTAGTAGTTTCATCCCCTACACAATGGACAATACCTCTCCCGAACCAATAGTTGTTATCGAAACCCCTAATATGAAGATTACGTTAATCCTTGACCCAATAAGATTTTTTACAAGGAGAAATCCTCAACCTAGGCCCCAAAGGATTAGTAGTTTCCTGATCATACTTAGATCTCAACACTTTGCATCAAAGATCATCACTCTCAGTAATCATACGCCATTGTAATTTTCTAAGAAGATCCATGTTGAATAAATGGATATCTTTAACACCTAACCCTTCCTCGGACTTAATTTTGCACACATTTTCCCGATTAATCTTCCTTTTCTACCAGTCTCACCCCAGAGAAAATTTCTTTGAAGTTTTTGGATACAACGAACGACAATAAGAAGAGCTTCGTAAAAGGATAAGTAGTACACATGAAAAGTGGATAAGACAACTTCGATCAGGATGAACTGGACACCGAATGAAGTCTGATTCACTTTCCAAGATGAGGGTAGAGTTTGAAGTCACTCAATAAAAGGCTTCCAAGTTTCATGTCTTCTATGATTTACACCCATTGAGATTCCTAGATAAGAAAAAAAGAATGAGGAGTAAGCTTTCTTTGAAGGGAGTAATCTAATATTTTAGTGCGATCTTCCTCGACCATCAACCCTAACAATATAATTTTAGTAAAATTAATTTTAATGTCATAAGAAATCTCAAACAACCTCAAAATACTTTTTATAGCCCAAATGTTGTGATTAGAGCATTCAGCAATGAAAATAGTGTCATCAACAAATTGTAGTAGAGAGACATTAACATCATCAAGTCCCACCATGTAGGGTGTGAAAGGGCAATGCAAGATGGCTTGCCTCATGAGACCAGAAAGCTCTTCGGCTACAATCAGAAAAGAAAATAAATGATCTCCTTGCCATAGACCACTTGAAGGTGAATCTCCTTCGTAGGACTATTGTTGACAAGGATTGAGGTTGTTGTAGTGGTCAAACATTCTATAATCCAACCTCTCCATTTTTGGCAAAACCCTAATCAAGACATCAGGTGGTCAATGAAGCTCCAAGGGACATAATCAAAGGCTTTCTCGAAATCAATTAGGAAAAATGGTGAAATGATATCTAGTTCTCTTCCATCATTGATGATTTCATTTATGCTAATCACACCATCCAGAATGTGTATGCCTTTCAAGAAAGCTGATTGAATATCAATGATGACCTTTCCTAACACTTTCAACAGTCAATTAGCGAGCAAGTTTGCAAGGATTTTGTATAAACATCCAATTAGAAAAATCGGCCTATTATCCTCAATGTGTTGTGGGCTAGTCTTCTTCGGGATTAAAAACATGAATGAGAAATTGATACCTTCAGTGATTTTATCGTTGGCATGAAAATCTTTAACTATAGCAATGATCTTACCCTTCACTAATTTCTAGAAAACTTTGATGAATTTGAAATTAAAGTCGTCATGCCCTCAGATCTTTCCATGATTGATGTCCCAAATAACACATTTGATCTCCTAATCATCGAAAGTGGTTGTGAGAGCAACATTATCAACAGTACATAATTGTTTGAAAGGAAAACTAGGGAGAGTTGGGCGCTATCGATTATGCTTAGTGAGTAAGTACTCAAACTGTCTATGAACCCCATGTTTCACTGCCTGGATATCCTCAATCCATTGGCCATTGATGCTCAAACCTTAGATAATGTTTTGTCTCCTTCAACTATTGATAAGCACATCAAAGTATTTAGAGTTAGTATCACCTTCCTTAAGCCATATGAATCTAGATTTTTTGAAAGAGGAGATTATGTTACGTCAACCTAGCTTGCCATAAGTCATCCCAAATATCATATATGTTTAGGAGTTCTTCTTCGTCAAGGGCGGTTGAGTCATTCTTCAAATCAAGATCATGAATCCCGGAAGTGGAAATTTCAAATTGTTTTGTTAATGTCTCCAGAATTATCTTTGATCCAAATTCTCAAAATATATTTTAATTGTTTGAGTTTCTTCTTTAGAACAAGCATACTCCAACTAGATGACAAGAATTTAGTCTATTTCTTCTCAACAAAGGATTCAAAATCCTTATCATTCAACCAAGCCTTGATCACTCTAAAAGGTTTCGAGCCCCAATTTTTTTAGAGAGGACAAAAATACAATGATTATAGTGATTCCTTTTCAACCCTTTCTGGATCAAAGAAGACCATTTTAGGGCTCAATCAGCAGAGAACATAAACATGTCAAGCCGACTCATCGTTCTACCATCACCTTTGACCCAAGTGGTGTTGGATACCAGCAGGTCAGAACACACATAGAGGGGAGTGAATAGGTTTAGTGGATCACTTATTCTTATTTTCCGATATTTTGCGCAGATCTGAAAACTATTGCACTTAATCGATTAAGCCTGGCTTTAATCGATTAAACAGTGCTTGGATTTAATCGATTATGATTGTGGATAATCGATTATCCTGAATCTTGCAATTCTTGATTTTAAGGTTTCTTGCACAACAAGTTACCAATTACCAATCTTTACAAATCAATTGATTAAAGAAGTTACAGAATGATAACACAGATTATAACAGACAACTCATATTTAATCAATTAACAAGATTGTAAAGATCGAAAGTAAATGAGATAAGGGATAGAAAATTGTGCACAAGGAATTTTTTATCCTGGTTCGCTTGCGATCCACTACAAACTACATCTAGGCCTTCCATTCTGATCTTGAGAGATTTTTCTTCACTATTGAAATCAGTGTTGGTATACATGCACACTTCCAATTACAACAAGGCTAAGCCGCTTCTTTCTAGGCACCTATGAGCTTCACAATCTTGGTTTGATGTATCTAACTCGCCTGCTTGGATGTTCTATCCTTTCGCGATTTGGCCCCAGCCTACATATCGCTCGAACCAAGACCTTCTAGTCTTTGTGAAGATCGTCAAGATCTCTCTTGAGGTGATACTACTCACCAAGAGATCAACTTCCTTCTTTGTCACTGTTTTTGATGACTAGTCTTGAGTACTTAATACTCGGATACAACGGTTAAACTCAATACTAAACTCTAAGCACAAAAACCCACAAAAATCTAATCTAAATGAGAATGAATGCAAAGGATTTTTGTAAAAAGGTTTGCACACTTTTCCATAAAAAGATTTTCCTTACTTAACTCTTAAATAAATCAAGAAACATGTGCAAGAATGCAATGCATTGAAAAACCTAGAGATATATGCAATGATATAAATATCTAAGCCATATTCAGAATGGTATCACTCTCTAAGCTCTATTAATGCAATTTCTCACTCTAATGCAATGTATGAAAATGAATGTTCAAGTTATGCCACACGGGCTAGAATTACAACCTTTATAGAAAATACATGAATGATGTCATTAACCGATTATATTGTATCTTAATCGATTAACGAGCTGTTAAAAACTGGTTTTTTGTTATGTCTTAATCGAATAACCAATGACATAATCAATTAACGCACCATTAGTTTCAGATTAGTCAGCTACTGTAATTCTGATAATGGATTAACACTATACATAATCAATTAAATGATTTCTCACATGTATTTAATCGATTATATACAAGGCATAATCGATTATGCTATAAAAACTCCTAAAATAAAAATACAATCTTCACTTCAACATATATCCTCCACTTCCATAATGCCCAAAATGGTATCGGTGCCAACTATGATCTGAAAATGATAATAGATTTAATCCGGTCAAATAATCCTAATTTAACTCATTTTAGGAATATTAGTCCAATAAAGTCTAAAATACTAAACCATGTGAAACAAAGTCATTTAGGCACCAAGAACCATCAATCATTCTAAATTAAGGTTATGAATAGTGTATAATATATTGTTCATCATAAAGCCCTAAGTCTATGGATATCATCCTTGAGTCTTCGGCTTGTTGTTTGTTGCAAGATCTTCAAGATTTCTTGTGTGTCCATTGTCTTCATCAAAACCAAGGTCAACTTTAAATATGCAAGTCTCGACTCTTTGCACTTTCAATCTCCCCATTTTGGATGATGACAAACTCTACACCTAATCCTTGTTTGATGAGCTTGATGAATGATAATATCAAAGTTGTGTTGCTCCCCCTTACTTTTTCTCCCCCTCAACCAAGCAACGAGGTGAAAAATTAAAGCGAATGTAGGTAGCATACTCACAGAAGCAAAATAACCTATAAAACACTTCAAACAACAAAACAACACCTTTCTCCCCCTTTTGACATTATCAAAAAGCATAGACATTAATATGATAATAGTTGGTCAAAAGTAAGAAGAGATATAAAAGTTTGTGAAAATAAATTGTTTTTAAACAATTAAGTATGGGTTGTAATCGATTAATCAGTTTTAAGAAGTTTTAACAAGTGCACTAATTTTCGCATTTAATCGATTAACATCTGCATTTAATTGATTAAACTAACTAGAAACGGAATATGGACAAGATTTATATGACATATTCATCATGTATATAAGCAATCAGGCATGGACTGATTAATATGACAAATTTATTCAGTTATGGCATATATTAATCAAACATATATGTTATACACTTAAGATAAGATCAAGATTCTCATACAAACAAAATCCATAATCCATCGACATAGTAAAACAGAGTTCAACAAGATACGAAATAGCAATTTTGCAACAACTACATAACATGAGTTTCACCAATTGATTGAAAATGGGGAGAAATTTTGAGATTTGGGTTTGAAAAATCTTTCTCAAACATGTATTGTATTTGATATAGTTTACTGTTGTTAATCGATTAAAGCGCCTATTAATCGTTTAAGACTCATTAAAGTCTTGAATTTCTGAAAAGGTTGAGCCCAATTAATCGATTAATGAAAGACTTAATTGATTAAGTGTTAGAAATCAAAATGTTGAAGAGACTGGAACTCAGTTTAATCGATTATGACACAAATTAATTGATTAATATTAGTAAAATCACATATTTAAGAAAGGCATAGCATGCTAAGACACTTAACCTAAGAATCTATTCTAAATAGAATTAAACATGTCTAACACATAAACATATAATCATGAATATAATTTATAAGTAGAAAGGAAACATGTATTCAACATATATTACAAAGATAAGCATATTGATCATGCAAAAGCACACAATACCATTAACCAAACTAGTTATGATATTGTTCATCAAGAATTTCAAGTTCTCTTCTAAGAACAAAGAATATATCTCGTGGAAGGGGTTTGGTGAAAATATCTGCTAGTTGTTTAGTGGTTTTAACAAATTCAAGTACACAATCACATTTTTGAACATGATTATGCAAGAAATGATGCCTTATTTCTATGTGTTTGGTTCTTGAATGCAAAACGGGATTCTTGGATAGGTTTATGGCACTTTTATTATCACATTTAATCGGTATCTTTACTATCTTGAGATCGAAATCCATAAGTTGCTACTTCATCCGAAGGATTTGAGCACAACACACACTAGCGGCAATGTATTCAGCTTCAGTGGTGGATAAAGCAACACAAGCTTGCTTTTTGTTGTGCCATGACACTAAGGAGTTGCCTAAAAGGTGACAATTTCCACTAGTGCTTTTCTGATCTAATTTGCAACCGGCAAAATCAGAATCAGAATATCCTACCAAGGATAGTGAGGCATCCCTAAAATACCATAATCTCATATATAGGGTTCCCTTGAGATATCTTATTATTCATTTAATAAAACTAAAGTGCAATTCTTTAAGCATAGATTGATATCTCGCACACATGCAAACACAAAACATTATATCAAGATAACTCGCAGTTAAATATAGTAATGAACCTATTATGCCGCGATACTTAGTTACCTTTACCGCTTTTCCTTTTTCGTCTTTATCTAAGTAATAAGAGGATGTTATCGGTGTAGACACTTCTTTGAACTTTTCCATCTCAAACTTATGAAGTAGCTCTTTGCAATATTTCGACTGACGGACAAATATTTTGCTTTTCATTTGCTTAATTTGTAATTTGAGGAAGAAAGTAAGCTTCCCCATCATTGATATTTCAAATTCTCCCTGCATCAAATAAAAAAACACCTTGCACATGAGGTCGTTAGTAGCTCCAAAGATTATATTGTCAACATATATTTGCACTAACAAAACATGATTATCTGATTTTTGGATAAAGAGTGTTGTGTCAACCTTGCCCCTTACGAACCTTTTTTCTAAAAGAAAAGTACTCAATGTATCATACCAAGCTCGATGAGCTTGTTTCACACCATAAAGTGTCTTTTTGAGTTTATAAACATGGTTCGGGAATTTACAGCTTTCAAAACCGGGCGGTTCCTCAACATAAACCTCTTCTTAAATGAATCTTTTCAAAAAGACGCTCTTTATATCCATTTGGAACAATTTAAAGTTCAAGATCGATACCAATGCCAATAGCATCCTAATGGCCTTTAACCTCGCAACAAGGGCGTAGGTCTCGTCGTAATCGATACCTTCCTCCTGGTTTTATCTCTTGGCCACTAGGCATGCTTTGTTTATTATTAAGCCAGATTCATCGAGTTTCTTTATATAGACCCATTTGGTGCCAATTATCGAATGACCTTTTGGTTTGGGGACCAAGCCCCACACATTATTTCATTCAAACTCGTTTAGCTCTTCTTGCATAGCTATACCCCAATGCTCATCCTTTATGGGCTCATCTACAGTCTTAGGCTCTACTTGCAATATGAAAAATACAAAATTATAAAAATTGTGCAAAGAATTATGGGTTATCACCTCCGTAGAAAAATCATCTATCACTTTATCAAGTGGATGGTCTTTCTTGGTTTTCCACACCCTTCACAAGTCCTGGTGATCCTCGCTAACTTCTTGATCATCCTGAGTCTCTTTGTCTTTTTCCAAGTCCTTAGTATATGCTTCTTCCAAAGCACCTGCAACATCATCAGACAAGACCATTCTCTTCTCTTTTGGAGAAGATTCGTCAAAATGAACGTGGATCGACTCTTCTAAATGCATGGTGTATTTGTTAAAAACTCTAAATGCCTTACTATGCATCAAATATCCTAGAGATATACCCTTATTCGCTTTTGAATCAAACTTTCCTAAAGCACGTTTTCCATTGTTTAAAATAAAACATTTGTATCCAAAATCGTGAAGATGAGATATAGGAGTACTTAAAAGTTCATAAGGAGTTCTTAAAAGTTTAGGTCTTAGGAATACTCGATTTATAACATAGAAGGCCATATGCACTGCACCGACCCAAAAATATTTAGGCATTTTACTTTCATTAAGCATGATCCTGGCCAACTCCTCTAATACGCGATTTTCCTCTCAACAACTCCATTTTGTTGAGGAGTTCGAGGAGCATAGTATTGGTGTAGGATACCATTATTATTTCAAATTTGTCAAACATGTGGTTTTTAAATTCACCACCATGTGGTTTTTGGATTTGCTTGGCTAAGATTTTGAAGGATTTGAAAGCATCACTTTGTACAGAAAGGAACAAGGTCCATGTAAATCTAGAGAAATCATCCACGATTACCAAAGCATAGTAACTACCTCCAAAACTCATAATTTTTGACGGTCCAAACAAGTCCATATGGAGAAGCTCCAATAGCCTTGTTGTGGATATCACATTTTTTGAAACAAATGAGTTATTGACTTGCTTACACCTTTAACAAGTGTCGCAAGTTTCTTTAGTTTTGAAATTAGGTTTAGCTAGTCCATCAACCAAATTGTGAAATTATAATTCATCTAGATCTTTATTATGGACATGCGCAACGCGTCTATACCAAAGCCAGATGTCACTTTCCTTATATATAAAACATTTGAAAAACAATGTAGTGACATCTTCTAAATTAACCATATAGATATTATTTATACGATGACCGACAAACTTAACATTATTAGATATAATTTTATGAATAATACAATAATCAGAATCAAAGGATAGTCGGTTACCTTTGTCACATGATTGCCTGATACTCAATAGGATGTGGTCCGAGCCTTCCACATAGAGCATGTTCTTGATCACTACTTTAGAGGTATTGTCAATTGTCCCAACGCTAAGTATTTTCACTCGGTTGTTGTTGCCATATGTGACATACCTTTTGTCTTTAAGTGAAATGTCAAGGAATTTAGATATATCACCGGTCATATACCTCGAAAAGCCACTATCCAAATAGTAGTATTGTCCATGCGTTTCGAAGCCATATCTACAAAATAGATTACTTATCTTGTTTACGTACCAAAGTGATATTTGGACCCTTTTTTGTTAGTAACCAAGGGACTTTATCCCCTTTTCACCCAAACATAAGTACAATTAGGCATACCATACTTCCTAATATAACATGCAATGGAGGTATGGCCATGAATGCCACAGTAGAAACATGTAGGCATACGAATATGTGACTTTTTATGAGTATGGACTACATGTCTCCTATATGACCTTTTCTTATTAATTGGGGGTTTATATCATATTCATTTATGGTTACCAGCATTTCTTGATTCAGAAAGTAATGTGTCTAGATTATCTCTACTGTATGTGAGCTTTCCGATTATTTCTTTTAATGTGGAATTTTAAGTTTGCAAAGTCTCGCAAGTATCACATACAGCAGGTTGACATAAGTTATTTTTAGTACAATCACATGAGTTTAAATATTAGACTAAATCAAGAGTTTCATTTTCTAATTTTAATTCATCTAACTCTTTTTGCATCAGAATAATTTGTTGTTCATACAATAGGCTTACCTGTTTTCTATCTACGTTAATCATAGCAAGCTTTTTCAATTCCTCATATAATTCAACATAAGCATTATATAATTCATCATAGGGAAGAGAATCATCAGAATAAGATGAAGTGTCAGAATATACCTCATTCATATCATCCTGACCACTCGAGCTACAAGTTTCTTGTGTTTTTACCCTTAAGCATAGTTTCGTAGACTCCTCATCGTCGGATGTGCTTGATGTTGATTCCTCCTAGGGAACATCCCAAACAATATACAATTTCTTTAACTTGAAGTCTTGAGGAGCGCTCTTCTCAGAATCAACCTTTTTGAGGTAGGTCGGACATTGGAACCTCATATGTCCAGCTTTCCCACACTCATGGCAAGTGAAGCGCTCCTTTAGGTTATTGCCTTTCTTGGTGCCAATTATCGAATGAACTAAATTGTCTTGATTTTCCTATTATATTTAGCGATATATATGAGCAATATAAATTCTTGTTAGACACAATAATGAAATTTATTATATCTTTTGTTTTAATAATTAAATCTTAGTTTTGTTTTTTTAATAATTTCATCAATGTAATTAGCGAGTGTATCATTTTAATATAGGCAGATATTAATACCTTCCTTGATCCGTAATTGACTTTCGAGTTTAGAACTTAGGTTCAATGACAACATTTTTCAAATTGAACTTAAAATAGAGTTTTTTTTGTTTTGATTGTAAAAGATATAGTTGCTACTTCAAATCATTTAAGGGATGTTAAATTTTCATTTTCACTAACCGACAACTAATCAAGAAATGGGTCTCCATAATAACTTTAGTTGTTTTTTGTACTATCAATGATGAGATTTCACCATATGCGTAAAGAACTAATTCATTTCGAAGTGTGTAACTATTACTCACAATCAGTGTTGCTCCGAGAAATCAAACTATTAACTTTTTGGTCATCCTAGGAATCTAATAAAGTCGTACATCACTATACCAACACATTGGTGATACAATAACCTTAGTTTAACCTTATTGTTCTAATTGGAGGAGCATTTGTGAAAGAAAATTAAATTAAGAATATTGTTATATTCCTAAATTATTATTATTAAAATCTTAAATAAAATAATATTATGAAATTAGTCATTGACTATATGTATTCCGTTTCAGTTAACTTCGTGAAAGATATCACACACTCCACCCCACACCTTTGCATAAATATAAAAAAAAAAACCTCAATTTCCTCGTGTCTTTATCTTTATTAGAATTATGTCGCACATCATTCACAAACAATAACAACCTTATAAATTCCACGTTTTGTTCAAGTCCATTTCAGTTCCCATGCCACCACGGTCCCAACACGGAAAAATGAGTTATCATGTTTCATGTACCGTATTAATAATAATGAAAGATAATAAAACAAAAATAAAAAAATAATAAATGTTTAATTTTTATAATTAATATAATATATTTTTATTAGTGTAAGACAAAATTTGGAATATAATTTAAAACAAATGATCTTATTTCACTAATATCTATCTTTGTGTCACACAGCACACATAAAACATGCCATCACAACTTGCCAAGTATTTCCATAAAATAATCAATATCCTTCTTTCATAGTATTTCTTATTTTTTTTCTCTACAATCCACCTTGCTATCATGAATCATGTTATTTTCTGATTAATCTGAATCAAGCATCAACTACTTTTCTATCCACAACACTAGAATCCTATTCAGTTAAACTAATATACTTGCCTCAACTATTTATTGAGTCATAGAAGCATATCAACCTTAAAAACAAGTCCTATAGCACTTAGAAGCAATGTTCAATAGCCCACCAGATTGGCCTGAACCAATAATCAGGGTTCAATCCTTATCTCAAACATGCATAGATTCAATCCCAGAAAGATATATCAAGACCCCAAATGATAGACCTTCCATAAACTCTTCTATTGATGATGCAAACATTCCAATAATTGACCTTAGTGATCTATATGGTGGTGACAAAGATGCTCAACTTTCTATCCTTAAGCAAATTTCTGAGGCTTGCAATGAGTGGGGTTTCTTCCAAATTGTGAATCATGGGGTTAGTCCTGATTTGATGGACAAAGCTAGAGAAACATGGCGCCAATTCTTTCACTTACCTATGGAGGTGAAACAGAAATATGCAAATTCTCCTAAGACTTATGAAGGATATGGTAGCAGGCTTGGAATTGAGAAAGGTGCTATTCTTGATTGGAGTGATTATTATTTTCTTCACTACCTTCCTTTGTGTCTCAAGGACTATAACAAATGGCCTGATTTACCTCCATCTTGCAGGTATATCTGAGTTTTTCTTAGGTACTAGGTAGAAATAGTAATGATATTCTCACTTTTTTTCTTCTGTAAACCTGGTTTTACATCTATTTAATAACCAACGATTGTTTATCTATCTATCTATCATTGTTTCTAAAGAGAGAATCTATTAATACAATTATAAAGTACGTGAAAAAGGGTGTGAAAATATAAATTTTCATCAAGATAGATAATGTTAGCTAAAATAGTCACAGTTTTAATATTTGGTGTCCTTCACTCCTTTGTTGGTAAATTCTTTGCATGTGAGCTGGAATGATTTATGACATGGCATGCTTGTTAACTCTTTGTTTTTTTGGTACCCAGATTCCTAAATTCATGGGTAAGGAAATAATCTCTTTCGAGATTCATGGCTGCCCCTCCCAACCACATGATGTGCTATAATTATTAACTCTTGGTCTAGAATAGAGGATTAACTGTAGAACAGAAAATTCACTACGCTAAAATTTCAAAACAACAATTTAAAAATGTCATTCAATAGTGCTATCGGGTGTTGTCTATATGAGCATCGTAAAATGTTGGGTTAGTTCAACAACGCTTCAGAATCATTGTAAAAAGTAAACATTTAATAACACTTGTTTGAGTGACTGTTGTTGAATATCCACTTTCTATAACGCTAACTCTGTATCTTATTTTATCTAACAAACACCTTAAATTGTAACAAAATTTTAATATTTTTGTGGCCATGTGACATTACCCATGTAAGCCCTTAACCATGTTTTTTTTTCATCTGGTGTAGCTAATATAAACTATATATTGCTTTGTGAAGGGAAGTGTTTGATGATTATGGGAAAGAAGTAGTGAAACTAAGTGGTAGGTTGATGAAAGCTCTTTCCATAAACCTTGGATTGGGAGAAGATTTTCTTCAAAATGCTTTTGGAGGTGAAGATATTGGGGCATGTCTAAGAGTGAATTTTTACCCAAAGTGTCCAAAACCAGATCTAACATTGGGTTTGTCATCACATTCTGACCCAGGAGGCATGACCATGTTGCTTCCAGATGATCAAGTACCTGGTCTTCAAGTTAGAAAATGTGATCATTGGATTACAGTGAAACCTCATCGCTATGCCTTCATTGTCAATATTGGCGACCAAATACAGGTACATAATCTATCAAAAACATGTATTTGTACACCACACAACTATGTGTCCATTATACTTATTATGCAACAATTTAATTGTGGTCCCAATACTGCTCTTAGATGCCTATTATATTACCTATATTAAATTAGGTTAGACCGTGTTTTTTTTTCTGAACACGTTAGACTTAGACTTTTTAAAAAACGTATTTAGGTTAATAGGTTAGGCTTTAGGCCATTTAGAAAATCTATTAAGCCTAAAATGCCAACTTATTTAGTTATATTATATAATAATGTTCATATTATACTATTTTAATCTAAGTAATATTATTATATATGTAATTTTAGTTTAAAATGTACATAAAAATATTATATAATTGTTAAAGTTAGATGAATCTAATTAAAAGTAGATTTATTAATTTATTCAAATATAAATATGGTGGCCTAATTCAAGATCATATAATATAGCAGACCTTTAAACAGACTAATATATCAAACCAAGCTTTTAAACATATAGATATAAGCTTTAGTTTTTTTTAAGAGATTAAACAAGCTAAAAATCTTATCTTATATACTATATAAGCTTGTCTTATTTAAGACAAAATTTAGTCTGACATAACTTAAACAATACTAGAAAGTGTGGCAAAAATGTTGTGATATGGTGTAAATATGATAGTGTTAAAAACTATAATATATATCTTACAAGAATCCCTATATATAGAATGCTTGGCTATGATTCACGTTGCACTAATCAGTCACATGGAGGGGACACAAGTGAAGTTGATGAGATGTGAATTTCTTTAATGATTCTTTTATTATTATTCAACAAGCATTTTGGATGGATGTGTGGTCTTCAATATGTCATGAAGAGTTAAGGTCATTAAACTCATATAGATATTCTTCTCATTTTAAATTTGCATCAAATGTATCATAACATTTTAGGTGAGACCAAAGGTAGGAAAGTTAATTGTGAACTCCAAGTAGTTAGATCTAACTAACTTAAGATATTTAGTTAAGAGGTGATGTTTGAATCACTATCATTGTTTCTCTTAAAATTTATTTTTAAATATTCCTTTTGTTTTGTGAGAAAAAAAAACGTTTCATGTCTCATTTTTATTTTCATAATTATATATGTCACAATATTTTAATTTCATTTCTTTTGAAAAGTTTTCACACGTTGTCGATGAAACATTGGTCTGGTAGTATAAGAACCTACTAGATCATCAAGTATCAAACTACAATGAAAGTTGGAGTTTAGATTCTTGATAGCAACCCTTATTGGGAAAGACGATCATACACCCCAAAAATGATTACTTTCTTACTTATAGAGTAATGGATTAGTTTATCACAAGCTAATTAAGATCATTTTGTATGTAACATTAAGATAGATTTTTAATATTTTGATTATATTGTTTTAGTGGTAAGCTTAAGATTTATCTTTTGAGATATACATATAGTGAATACATACTCAGCACCCAAACGGATAAGGATATAGGTTTCTTGGCATGATATTTTTTAATTAATTATTTTGCACTAGCGGTAACCTCAAATATGACGACTAAAATTTACACTATAAGTGTAGTGACAAATTACACATTTACACCTTCATCATATAGAATTAGAAGACACTATACCAATCATACCAATATTCCTTGCACACATTTGCATATTTAATTATGAGAATGTTCAAGAGACCTAATAACTCACTCTGTAAAGTATTATAAAGAACTATAAGTTTATGTACTACATAAAATTAGAAGATAGAATTCCACTATAAGTGTAGTGACAAATTACACATTTACGCCCTTATCATATACAATTAGAAGATACTCTACCAATCATAGCAATATTTCTTTCTAAATATCCCTAATGTACATATAATGGAGACACTTGCCCCCAAAACTTCCAATTATTTATTTATATTGCATATACATGTATATATAGGGACAAGAGTGACATAACAAATAGCTCAAAATATATGGGGATTAAGCTCATGAGTCATACTATGAAGTTATTGGAGAAGATAATTGAGTGGAGGTTGAGACTAGAGACAAATACCATTGAAAATCAATTTGGCTTTATGTCAATGAGGTCCACCATAGAGGCTATATATTTGCTACGATGATTGATGGGAAAATATCAAAGGACCAAAGGGACTTGCACATGGTCTTCATTGATTAAAAATGCTCTAGAGAAGAAAGATGATCACATTGCCTATATTCGAGCAATCAAGGATGTGTATGATGGAGTTAAGACTAACGTAAGAACACAAGACGAGGTCTCAAAAGATTTTCCTATTATCTATAAGTACATCAAGGGTCACCATTGAACTCCTACTTGTTTACATTGGTCTTAGATTTGCTCACTGAAATATCTAAGAACCAATGCTAATACGTGTTATTTGTAGATGATATTGTCTTATTGGGAGACTCAAGAGAGGAATTAAATGGGAAGTTAGAAATATGGAAACAAGATTTAGAAGCACATGAATTTCATGTAAGTCGAAGTAAGACAAAGTATATGAAGTGTGAGTTTAGCAAGAGGCGAATAAACTCTAGTGTAGAGGTAAAGGTTGGGGATCATATCATATCAAAAGTCACTAGATTTAGATATCTTGGGTCAATCATACAAGGCAGTGAGGAAATTGACAGAGATGTAAATCATAAGATTCAAGCGGGTTGGATGAAAAGGCGGAATACTTCAGGTGTCATTTGTTATAAAAAAAAAATATTACTCAAGCTTTAGGGAAATTTTTATAGCACATGTTGGGTTTATTTAAGTTTGAAGTCACACATTAGATATACGGGGAGGAATGAAAGAGTTTATAAGTAGAAAAGATCCATGGAACCAATGTCTTAAGGTTTTGGTTCAAGACGTGGTGTCTCACTTGTGGCTCTCCATTCTTCCCATACCTGGTAACAATGAAACTCCCCGGTGGTTGGATGCTCTCCGGTCGCAGTCTATTCCAACAAGTGGTATCAGAGCGATAATTCGGCTTGGATATGATAGACTTAAAGAGGCTTCTCGGTCGCAGTCTGGTCCAACAGCGCAACTATAAGACATGAAATGTTATGAGATTGAATGTTAGACAATAAAATGTCAACAATGTAATATATTCTATGTATCCAAGATAAGAAATTTGTGTTGGATAAGTGGATAGACTGGACAAAATATGATTAGAAATGAATAATTAGGGAGAAAATTGGAGTAGCTCATATTGCAAAAATATGGTAGAGTCGTGTCTTAAGTGGTTTGGATACATGTTGATGAAACTGGTAGAAACTCTCATAAGGAGAGTAGATGAGATGGAAGTTAGTCCAATTCTTAGAGGATGAGGGAGACCAAGAAAAATTAGAGGGAAAATAATAAATAAAAACTTAAAGATCAATGTTTTGTCAATGAACATGATTTATAATAGAACATTATAGCTTCGTTTGAACCATATAGATCAAATGAAAGCTAGTCCAATTCTTATGGCATCATAAGGAGAGTAGATCAAATGGAAGTTAGTCCAATTCTTAGAGGATAGGGGAGACCAAGAAAAATCACAGGTAAAATAATAAAGAAAGACTTGGAGATCAATGTTTTGTCAATGAACATGATTTATAATAGAACATTATAACGTCATTCGAACCATATAGTTGACCTCATCTAATACAATAAAAGCTTGATCGTTATATATGTATATATTATGAGAGAAGGGATCAGTTTACACACAACTTTTATATATATAAGTTAATGTAATATCACACAAAAACATCCACTTGTTGTACTTACTTTGGAGTAAGTCCATACAAGTGGAACAATGATCATTTCCGGTATCGGAGAGACAAATACTTATTTTGCCTTTTGTTTTTAATGGTAAAAATATTATTTCATTTATATCAAAGGATAAAAGTGTTATTCTTTATTATTTTTCCATTGTTTTTGTAGTATTTGTACTCATACAAATGAATAATCAACCGTGAAACATAGTTTTTCATGTTTTTTTGATAAACACATTGTTCTTCATATGGGTTAAGATTTGTATATGATTAATTAGTAGCTTAATTATAAGGATGAAAGTAAAAAATTGTGCAGTTTAATTAATTTATATGCATGTTTGTGATTGACAAGGTTTTGAGCAATGCAATATACAAGAGTGTGGAGCACAGAGTAATAGTAAATTCAGATAAAGAAAGAGTTTCACTTGCTTTCTTCTACAATCCCAAAAGTGATATACCAATTGAGCCAGCAAAAGAATTGGTAACATTGGACAAACCTGCACTCTACCCAGCAATGACCTTTGATCAATACAGGCTCTTCATTAGAATGAGAGGACCACGTGGCAAATCTCAAGTTGAATCATTAAAATCTCGAACATGATCAATCATCGTTGATATTAAATGACCCTGAAATCGGGTTTCAGATAAGGCTCGTCTAAAGTGAACTTAATATCAAAGTAAGAAAATATATTAATCATTAAATTATATTGGGTTAACATTTTTGTATATTATAGTGTGAAAAGACATTTAGCTTATTTTCTATTTTAGAGATAGATTAGCTTCATATTGCATTTGACGGTCTATAACTCTTGTGAATATATATGGTTAATAATAAATCATGTAATGAGGGCTTTGTTTGAACAAAGTTGGACATTGACCCGCTGAATAATAATTATAAATTATATATAATTATGTTCATTTATCTTTAAATTTTCATCATTTAAATATGATATATACAATAATCTTATATTATTTTTTCATTTTACAAAATAATGTTGTTACTTAAGTGATTTCCTTCATATATATTAAATTGGTTGGAAAGCTTTTCTTATTTTTAATTGGGTAAATTTGGAGGGGCCACAAAGATTCTTCCTAGTTGAGTAATAGTGGTTTTTGTCCCTACAACACAACTCGACAATTAAGGTTACAAGGACATCATAGTTTTATTAAAGAGATCTAAGGCACTCCTAGATTAATACTTTTGTATTATTATATCAGTTTTTTAATCATCATCCTGAACAATCAGTAAGGAATTTTTACAAAAAAATAGTCCTTTTGGGGAAGAATTTTAAATCATTTAATTTATCTCAATCTCGTAATTATTGTATATATAGAAAGGTAAGAGAGTTTTCATATTCATAATAAAGTTATATATTTAATTGTCCATATAGTACTTGTTTTATTTATTATTAGAGGGATGTATCTGGAGGATATAGAAAAAATAAAATAAGATACAAGATTTATAGAAAATCGTGATGAGCTATTTATTTAATAAATTGAGAAGTAATACATTTTCTATATTTAGTTTTTAAATAAAATCTTTTTTTCTTACCTACTATGGGTTAAGGTAGTACATAGCAAGAGTGATTTTATGATAACTATTTATTTATTGTATTTATTAAGAAGAGAAGATGATGATTGAGCAAGAACTTATGGTTAGTTCTTGGAAGAGAATAGAGGATTGAAGATAAAGATTGAAAGCCTTTGATTGATTTTGATTGTGATTGAATTGAATGAACTTCTCTTACTTTACAAGAGAAGCATAATGACTTATATAGATCCTAACTATAACTAACTAACTAAATACACGTGATCTTATTAAAGCAAGAAGCTAAAGTTATGCAAGTTATGTGCCCTGTTTTGATTGAATGAGCCTCGTGCATGTGTTGTGGCTAAGCCTTGGATTGCTTTGGTCAGATGGCCCTGTGCTGTGGCTAAGTAGCCTTGGATAGCATCGGTCAGATGGCCCATGTGGCCCATGTCTCGGTCAAGCACCTTGATGGCCTTGGGCATGTGTCGGTCAGGAGACTTGGCACTGTCTCGGTCAAGCATGCTGATGGCCCTGGTCCTGTCTCGGTCAGGAGACTTGGCACTGTCTTGGCCCAGCATGCTGTCTCGGTCATGTAGCTGAGGCTTGGCCCTGTCTCGGTCATGTGCCTGAGCCTTGATGCTTTGGTTGGCTCGGTCAGAATCAGAATTGGCTTGATCAGGATGATCAAGCATGATATTGCTTAATAGTATTCACGTCCTTAAAGTAAAACTTTATAGCCTCAACCTAAAATTTTAAATGTATTCTGAATGAGAGTTGTTTATTTTCAAAAGTTGAAGATAATTCTCCATATATACTTATCTTTCAGAGTCCTACCTCTTCAATCCAATGACAATTTTTGTAATAGCAAGAGTATCATTTCACCATTTGGGTAAGGAACTAATCCCTTTCAGGTATATGGAAGTCCCTTCCAACAAGTGTTCCACCCAACAAGTGTCTCTCTCAAGAATCAAACTCTTAATTTTTTGATCATCTTGGTGATCTAGCGACCTTACACCACTAGACTAATATCATGTTGGTAATCGAATAACAATTTGAGCATAAGGAAAAAGTATGGCTGATAATGAACTGAATCAATTTGATTCGTTATATAGCTCAATAAACTTGGTTCATGAACCAAATAAGCTAAACTTGAGCTGGAAATTGTGCTCGTTAAATAAACGAGTCAAACTTGAGTTGGATATAGTTCGACCCGTTAGGTTCATGAACTAGCTCGATAGATTTATATTTATATATATAAACTAATTTTTATGTTTATTATGGCTCATACATTATTTTTTATATTTATTGGTATTATATATATAAACAAAATTATATTTATATATATATAAACTTTTTAAGTATTTTTCAAATTTTAAGTAAGTATTTGAGTTGTCCAAATAAACCATTTGAATTGAACCAAATAGTTTGCAAACTTTAACCAAATCGAACTCAAGCTAAAAAAATAATTCATATCGAACTCGAGTTGAATTTTGAACTGAGTCAATCGTTATCGAATTAAATTGAGCTAAGCTTTAGTTCAACTCGTTCTCGATCATTTTCTTTCTCTCCTTTGATAAATAATGAAGCTTAAGCCTCCAGAAGAAAATCCAAAGCTGATAATTATTGAACTCCACTTTTTTCCTTTATCACTTGCGTTCATAATTGCTTTCTATATTCTCCTACGTTGGTGTAATGTGAATGGAATCATTAACTAGGCTGTTCATGAACGTGAGTTATTATTGTTCACAACTAATTAATCATCACAAAAAACTGTTCATATATTAAAATCACTAAAAACAAAAGTGTAACTTTCATAAATTTTATAATAATCAATCATGGTCGAAAATTATCAACTATTTAATACTTATCGCGTGAGGTCCTTCGTCATTATATAATGATTTTTTACTCATAACATGTGCTAAGAAATAATAAAGTAAACAAATATTATCAATAATTTGTTGGTCTAGTTGTATAAAGTCTCATTGAATTCCTCAGATCGAGAGTTCGATTCTTGGGACTGACATTTATTAGAATGGGCAATCATGAACTCAAAAGAGATTAATTTCTTATCAAAAAAATGTGAGAAAATACTTTTGGTAGGACCAAAAAAAGTAAAACATATTTAAATAAAAAATAAAATTTTCAAAGATCTCAGTACATGAATTATATTTTTTATAGTATCTTATGTTGATTAACATGTATTTTAAGGAATTATTAGTTCTCGAATATATTCAACCACCAAATATAAGCACGTGTTTAATTGAAGATGTTGATATTATTATATATTAGTGGCATTTCCAACTATTATTCCACACAGGTCTAATCATGTTGTCTCTTAGTGCAAATGAGTCACACCTTAATGTTTAGTTTATTTTTTATTTTGGTTATAACATCAGAATCAAAGCATAAAATGTTTAACAAGTCTTTGCTGATGTGGACATCTTTTGATTTTCTTAATTTGAATTATGTTTGTTTTTGTTCCACTTGTGATTTTATGAACTGTTAACTAGACAGGTCTTTTACTTTTAATGATAATTTATCAATGAGTATAGTATGTTGATTTATTTGGCATATTAAAGTTTAACAGGAATTTATAAAGAAAAAACTCTCCTGTTTAAAAATATAAAAAAAAATTATATTCTCATACTTTTCTTTTCAAGTCATTTTGTTAGATGAGGAACCTTACTTTAATAAATTTACCATGGGAAGTAGGGATTGATGAGGATCCTTTGCTTTTTAATAAGGAATGAGATGAGATTTCCTTCATTGTAATCGGGATCATTTCTAGTACAGGGGATGGAAGTTCTTATTTCTTTTTTTAATGATAAAATTGTTATTTCATACAATTAGAATAATAAATTTGTCATAACATGTTGTATTTTCCCTTATTTTTAAAGCATTTGTCTCTCCTGTATTTCAAATGTATTTCAAATGATTCTTACCAACCCTCTTCATAAGTATCAGCATGGTAAATGCATAGATTTTGGTTGGATTGGTTGAAAACAAATCAATAATCCATTTATTATCCACTACAACATCATCAACAAATTTGTCCATCCATGACTTATTTGATAAAAACTATCATATAAATCCATTAAGTAATTTTTATAAGGAGGGTAGAGTAAGTTTTTTAATCTTACTCCATATCATAGCCATCAATTGTAGGGAAATCCAATAGTTTGAACTAGTGAGTATATCTAAACCATTAGATTTTCCTAAAATTGATGACTAGAATGGAAAGTATTTATGTACTTGTTTGTGACACTGAAGGTGTATTTTATACTCCTATTTTCTCATTAGCATTGCCATTATATTTATCTATTCATCATGTCATTATCTAAATGATTCAACTCACTAAGCCTATATATACTTTTTTTCTTGGTTTCCCACAGGTATCCTCGCACTAGAGGCAATCTTGTCCGAGTCGGGAACATTTGGTATGTGGGGCTAACTCTCCCAGCGGATATTTTTTTATCCACAAGACTCGAACTCAAGACCTTGCTTAAGGAAAATCAAGCATCTACCACTTGAATCAACACCTGTTTTTCCTAAACAACATTTCTATTTAATATCATTAGTATCATGATGAGAATATCAACAACTCATTTCCCTAACATCAATTTAACTCTATGGGATTACATTTCTATTCGACATATCATTAGTGTTCTATTTGGATGTTATATTTGACTAATCAATTTAACTTTTGTTTCTAAAAACTAGACCCACTACATGAGATATTTTAGTTCAAACTCAAGTAAATGATTTCCACCGTACATTTAATACATAACATCATACTATAGGTGATGAAGCTAAAACAAGCTTTAAGAACTTTAATAAATTATAGAAATCATTGAATAGAAATTGAAATATACAAATATAAATCAAAGTGGATACGTCAAAATGAACTACATGGTACTTATAATCCCAACAAGATGGGAGTTAGTTACTTGTTTATATGGTAACCAACATAATGAAGAACAAAAAAATAGAGACCCTCCATGGAAAAACATTAAGGTGAGCTCGACAAAATTGTAATTTCCCAATCTTCAAGACTTCCTCTCCAATGGGTTAAAAATCCCTAAAACAAACGTAATTAAAGGAAAATATCCGACTTTGAAGAAAAGGAGAAAGTTAGGATACAACTCATGTGCTTACTTATTTGTAGTTACAGAAAATCGCTTTAGATTCGATGAGTGAACATTCAGTCCATAAAAACAACAACTTTCGCAACATGTTCTCAAGTTCTACCTGTGAAGATCCTCTGTCTCATATCATGTCTCCAAATTCTGTCTCGGTCCAATCAACTACGAATAAGTAATATAAAAATATATTATTTTGTGTTTAAAAAATTCTATTTACTTATATGTCAATTTTTAATAGATGGGGACAGAGAATCAGGACAGGTGATCCTTGTATCAAGTTCCACAATCCTACTAGGCACATTTTCCTTAAAGGAGGCTTCTATTAAATTTTAGAGTAAATTACAATGACACCCCTGAGTTTTAGCGAAATTACATAACTCACCCCTCATTTTTCTACACCTACACAAATTCCCATAATTTTGTACTTTCATTACACTGACCACCCCTACATGAGAAATAAGTGTAATTTTTTGAAGAAAAAAAATGTGATAAATGCAATTAAGTTAAACAAATCATGGTATATTGTGGAGACAAGTCCAAATAATATATGAGTCGATACCTCTTTATTATTTTTGGTTCATTACAATATAGTATAAGAGCGATTTAAACAATATCTCTTTAGAATTATTGATGCATTTTGTAACAAAAAATAATAAAGATACATTGATTTGTATATTATTTGAATTTTTCATCACAATATACCATGTTTTGTTTAACTTAATTACATTTATCACATTTTTTGTTTAAAATATTACACTTAATTTTCATGCAAGGGTGATTAGTGTAATGAAAGTATAAAAACTAGAGGAAGTTTGTGTAAGGTGTAGAAAAGTGAGGGATGGTTTATAGAATTTCCCTAAAACTTAGGGATGTAAGTGTAATTAACTCTAAATTTTATCTTCTAATTTTTTTATAGTATTTTTTTGAGATAGAGAAGGCCTATGTTCATCCTAAGTAGAGATGGCAACGGGCACGGGCGGACGTGGGTAGTGCTTTCTCGTGCTCAAATTCACAATATTTGCGAGTACCCATGCAGGTAGCGGGTATTTATGGGTACCCAACGAGTTTTTAATTTTAATTATATATTTATATAATTTATAATAATCAATATGTAAAAATAATTGTTATATGAATAATATGATATTTATATGATAAGTTTATTATCATAGTCAAATATGTGTAATTTATTATGAAATAATAATAAAGTATATGATATATAATCTTAAAATAATAATAAATATATATAAAAATTTAACTAAATATATAAATTTGCGGGTACCCATGAGGCAGGTATCACAAAACCCACTCCCGCCCATAAGCTATTATTGTAGGTACCCGTTGCGGGTATTTCCACAGGTACCCACGGGGCGGGTATCACAAAATCCACTCTCGCTCATAAGCTATTATTGCAAGTACCCATTGCGGGTATTTCCACAGGTACCCACGAGTCGGGTTTTTCTGCCATCCCTAATCCCAAGTGAGTCCTGGATTATATTGAGTAGAATTCAGCAAACTTTCCCATGGTGAGCCAGATTAAAAAAAAGTCTATCAAAAATCAAATTTTATTTTCAAATATACTCACATCATATATATTCAACAAAATTTTATAATGACTATCTTCAGCCTAATAACACAACATTTACCTTTTATCTAAGTTTAAGAAAATTCAAGAAAAAATCAAAGATAATGTTTTATAAATGAACATCATAAATGATATAATAAGTGACATCTAGCGAAACACGTAGAAAACTTAACCTAGTAATATTATACATCAAACACAAGTTAAGAATCAATAGAGAAAATTGTAAATGAGGGAAAGTAAGAACATTACTTCATAATATATTAAAATAAATTTCTTAAATAAAAAAATATCTTAAGCTCAACCAACCCAAGAGGAGCTATAAACCTGTACTATAGCAGAAACACTAAAAAACAGAACATAACATAACACTTTTGATCCTTCCACTTAAACAACTCAATAAACCTTAAGAGTTACTGCATTATAATGATATGATATCAGCCACCAAAACAATCATTATTACTGCATTATTGCATTACTGCCTACCCTTCTTGGAGTTACAAGAAGGGCATTTATACTGCTTAATACTATCAGCCTTTGCTGGAGTAATCTTCACACACTTCCCATGATACCATCTCTCACAAATGTCACAACCAATCCAGAACTCATCATCACCACTGTAATTTCCACCACAGCTCCCACAAAGGGTTTCACCATGCTCCTCATCCTCGCCGTTACTTTCATCGGGTAACTTCGAATTACTCTTCACTTGTCCTTCATTTGATCTCTGCCAAAGTAAAAGAGGGTAAGAGATCAATATAGCTTGTATGGATTATATAAAAAGAATGTAACTTTCATCCATGTGTGATCAGAAAAGTCTTCGAACCTTTAAGCTGCCCCGAGATTTGCTGCCACTATCTGTGGTGGTGGTCTTGTCTTTCAGAGGTTTCCTTCCCGATACAATTTCAAAGATAGTTGGCAGCTCGTTCATCAGGCTGAACAGGCGCTTCCTGATAACAGTAATTGTGTAAAGTTTTTTCATTAATGCTATGAATTAATTACAAATGATACATGTAGGGAAAAAACTTCTAAAAGAAGAATAAGGTCCTTTTCTGGGTGGGAAAAGTTTAGGTGGATAGGAGGGCGGAGGCATTGGTGCCTAACCCGGAGATGCGGATGTTAGAAGCTCTATGGGCTGATAGTGGTATTTGCAAATTTTACCTCTATAGTAGAGTTTGTCCACCTATTGCTACACTTAGACTCCATATTACCTCGCCTTATACAAAAGTCATGTACTTCTATAAAACATATCTTCACATTTCTAACTTCTCATTTAATTCCTCTCTCGAATCTCCAACTAAGATAATAGCATCCACAAAAAGCATGCATTATGGTATCAGTTATTAGATATGCTCAATAAGCACACTTAAAACATGTAAACGAGTAGGGTTTAACGACCCTTGGTATACTCCTCTATGGCAACATGAAATCCTCTAAGACTCTATCTTCTGTTCTCAAATCGGTCTTCATATCACATATCCTTGATTGCTAGAATATAGGCAATCCAAACTCCTTTTTCTCTAGAGCTTTATACAATACCTATCTAGGCACGTTATCACATACCTTCTCCAAAACAACGAAAATCATGTATAAGTCACTTTGGTTCCTTTGGTATCTCTCCATCAATCATCATAGCAACAAGTATAAGGCCCCATTATCTAGAAAACATTATGCTACTGAATCTGCAGCGATTTCAAATTTGAACCACACACAACAAATTTGAACCACACACAACATATCAGAAGCATATGTATCCCACAATCAGATGGCAAGCATTTTCAGAATTATGAGATGCAATAACTAATAATCCACCAAATACAAAATCATTCAGAAGCTGGTGCTACCCTCCACATAAGTAGATTATGATTAGGAAAACATTTAGAGCAACAACATGGTAATATTAATACCTCTCATTTCTATTTAGCCTGGCTCCAAAATAGAATGCCACAGAATTCAACCAGCAATCACTGTGCACTGCAACCAAAGAAAGCCAATCTTTACGGTTCATCCCGTCTCTAGCAAAATTGATCCCCAACACTGGTTCTGGAAGTTCTGGTGGAACTTCTTCTGCTGGCAGAGTAACCTCCCATGACTCATTGGGGAGCCCATATAAGCACATGTTCTCTTTCTCTACAAGGCAAGAAAACAAACAAATCATCTAGAAATCAATTCAATTCGAACTAAAATGAGTAACAATCATGCAATCTGTATTCCAATTTCACTACTTCACACTTTCAATTCTAATTTCCATTCAGCATTTCATTGGAACACAAGTACTCTTTCTCCACAAGGCAAAAGACCAATCATCTTGTAATCAATGCAAATTGAAAGGAAATGATTAATGTTCAGGCAATTCAAATTCCAATTCTACTACTTCACACTTTCAATTTCAATCTCAAATCAACATCCCCCTACAAGTTCTCTTTCTCTAAAGGGAAACAAATCAATCATATTTTAACCAATGTATATTGAATCTAAATAAGTAACAATCACACAATTCAAATTCAAGTTCCACACCCCTATAACAATTCAATTGTAATTTCAATTTCTATCTCAATCTCCGATCAGTATTATACCATAATGTAGATTAAAGAACATGGGTAGGTAGAAAAGAACATAAAAAAGAGTAACAATTACACAATTCCAATTTCATTACTTCACACATTCAATTGGAATTTCCATCCAGCACTCACAGGAACACAAGTTTTCTTTTGATGCAGGGCAACAAACCAACCATCTTGTAATCAATGCAAGTTGGATAAAAAAATAGTAGCAATCATGCAACTCCAATACCAATTCCAACTTCAGTACACCATCACACTCACAATTTCAGTTTCGAATCTAATCCCAAATTCCATGCAGTATTCCACATGAACACATGTTCTCTTATTCCACAGGGCAACAAATCAATCATCTTGCAATCAACGCAATTAAGTTCGAAAAGAATAACAATCATGCACTACCAATTCCAATTCACAAATTTATCACACTTCAATTCCATTGTGCATTCCACTGGAACAAAAGTTCTTTTTTTGTACAAGGCAATCATAAAATAATCAATGCAATTTGAATTGAAAAGAATAGCAACCATTAAATTCCAATTCCAAATTTACAACTTGACCACAATTCAATTACAATATAAAATCGAAACCCAAATTTATATTGAGCATTATACAAAATGGGTAGATAGAAAAGATCATAAAGAAATAAACTTTACCAGGATCACAGAGGGAATAGAACTCATCAACATCTGAGAACAAAAAATAAAAATTAAAAAAATTAGGGTTTGAAGAAAGATGAATGATAATGATAATGATGATGGTTACCATAGGTGAGTGCACGAAGAATAGCAGTGCGACGAGAATTGAAGTCATTGAAGATCTCATCAATGGAACGTGGAGTTGAAGATGAAATAGAAGAAGCCATTGTTACAACAACACACAAAACAACACTTCCACTTTCATACCCTTTTCCTTTCACTATGTATATACCTTCTTTTTCTAATCAAAATATTAATCTTCAATATTCTATATTTATTTATAGAGAATAAAATATATTTCCGTCAGAAAATAAATTATCTGTTTAAGCTCTTGCTAAAATAAGAAAGTATATCATATTTTTTTGTTTTTCAAAATAATTGTTTAAAATAATAATAAAATATATCACACATCATAATTCTTGTGGCTTGAGAAAATAATTTATCTTATTGTATACTTTATAAATTAGTTTTAGTTACATGGTATAAATTAGTGAAGGTATGATATACTTTCTAAACTACTATAAATAGAAATGATAATTAGATGGTATAAATTAGTTTTAGTTCTTATTTTACTTTATTTATAATTTATATCTTATTTTTATTATCTTTTTAGCTTATTCTAATGAGTAAGATAATATTTGATTGTTGTTGTTTATATTATCTTTCTATAAAATTGAATATCATAATCATTAATGATAAACTTTATATAATCTATATTTTAATATTTAGCTTATATATATATATATATAAGTTTTATTTTATGAGAACATTAATCTATAATGTTATCTATGAAATCATTAGTCTATATATATATATATATAAGTTTTATTTTATATCTTCTATTTATGTCATAAAATTAAAGTTATATTCTAAAATTAGTTTATATAATGTTATCAATGAAAGCGTTAGTCTAAATATTAAATTTATAGAATTTATTGTATGATATAATTGGTTCCAAAATTTTCTGACATTGTTCATTAGTTTAAATATTTTAGGAATTAAATTGTCCTAAAAAAGAAAATTATGTGAAATTAAATTTTCACAAAAATATCTTCGACTATTTGATAACTCTTTTATTTCAAGATCAAATTGTTCCCAAATAAAAACATTAGTAATTGTTTTCTTACTTTATTTTTAGAGATCAAATTGTGCCCAACAAATTAAATTAATTCTTTGCTAATGTTTTTTTGCACCTTATACTTATACTAGTATCATTATTTGCTTTATATGAATTACTAGTGAGATATACGATTTTTTTTTTGCTGCATGATTAAGAACGCATATATTAAATGTACATTCACATGGTTAAGAACATACATATTATTTATATAATATATTGTTATTTTTAATACTTATACTAGTATAATTATTTGCTTTATATGAATTATATGTTTTGATACCCTTTTCATCCAACTTCCTTTATTGGGCTTGGTTCGTGAAACCCATCAAGAAACAGTGGACTAGTCTATGCTAAAGAAAATGTTCAAGTGTATTAAAATATCAACAACATCATTCTTTGTTTAGTTAAGGGCTGTTTTCTTTTGGTCTTTTTTTTAAAAGATGTCTTTCAAACTTAAAAGTATGAAATTGGAGACGAGCCGAATTGAGTCGTACCAAAATTCAGCTCAGTTCAGTTTGATAAAGATTTATTCAGGTCAAAATTTGACTCGAGTTCGATACAAGTTATTTTTACCTCGAGTCCGGCTTGGGTAAAGTTTACAAACTATTCGACTCAAATTGGTTCATTTGAACAAATCAAATAATTAATTTATTTTAAAATATATATATATATATATATAACCTTGTTTATATATAACAATAAACATAAAACCTAACGAATTTAATTGTATTCAGCTTAAGTTCAACTCGTTTATTTAACAATATCAGTTTCTAGTTCTAGTTCCACTCATTTGGTTCATAAATCAAGTTTGTCAAGTTAAATAATAAGTCAAATTTCGAACGAATATTGAGTTAGTTCAATTTATTGTCAGCCATATTTTTTACCCTTCTAGATTTTTTGGTTCAAATAAAATAAAATACTAAAAGAAATTATAGAAGTTATATTTTCAAACTTCACAATAAAAGCTTATGTGAAGAGAGGAAAGTTAAAAGGTCTAAAATAGTTTTTGATTTACATAAAATATCTTATTATAGTTAAAATATTTTAAATTTCATAGCTCAAGTAAAAGAAGATAGGTAAATATCAGAAAAAATACATTCAATTTAATGTCTGAGAAATAAAATTGTTTAAATATATTTCTTTACTAAAACTTGTTTCAAATTTGATTTTAGTTTTTGAATTATTTTGGTTTATCTTGCATTTCAAATTTCTAAATAATTAGTTTTAGTTCTTGTCATCCTAATGAACTATTTATCACCATGGATGTCATGTATCTTACTAATAGTAGATGAAATTGTTATAATGTTGTTAATCATCAATCTCTTATTGTGTGATTATCTTTTTTTCGTGCTTGTCGGATGATATTCATTATTTTTTTTACTACAAAAATATTTTCTCATCCTCTTAGATAAAAAAATTAATCCATGTGTGACTGTCCTTCCCAACAACTATCGCTATCCGGAATTGAACCTTGATCTTTTGATAATATAAGAATTTAATAAATCTTACATTACTATATCAACGTCTTATTAATTTCAATATCACTTAGTTATGTTTGGTCATTCCAAATTAAATTAATCTATAAAAATAAAATATAATAATTACTTTTGGTAGTTAGTAATGGACAACTCAATTTGGTTGTTAATGAAAATAAATTCTGAATTAAGCAATTGGACACATAGACACAATCTTCCCCATGCTGGCAGCGCGTGCAACAACACGCGCAACAAAAAAATAAACAGAAGGAACAAAAAAACAGAATAACCTTAAAAGTAACATGAACGAGATTCACACAATAACAGAATTCAGATTATTATTTCATTTATTTGTGTTATTGATTCGAAAATGGGCGAGTTAACTCAGACCGAGTTATACTCTTCTAACTCACCGATAACTCAACAACTATGGAACGCAATGTCGAACTTGTTAGGGTTCTTGTTTCAGATCTTCTCTCAAATAATTGCACCCTTCACTAACTACCCTTTAACCTCTTTCTCTTCTTCTTCAAATTCCTTTGATCCTTTGCCCACTTTTGATTCACCGGAGCCACCAACTTCCGCCGTTGAAATCACCTCCGCCGCCGTTGATCACCGCCCTCTTCAAAAGCTCACGGTATGAACGTCCGAAAATGTATTAATCGGGTTTGTTTTCATTGTTTTGTATTGGGCATGGTGCAAAATTTGTTTTTTTTTTTTGTTTTGATTAATTTTATAGAGAAACATGGTTTATTTTCCAAGGGGGCATTTAGAAGAAGAATTGATATGAATTTATGAGAATAGCTTGTGAAATTAGAATTAGTTTATGAAAATAGCTTATGGCATTTCCATAAGCAGAGAAGCTTTTGAAATGTCATAAGTTCTTTTTAATTTGTTTGGAAAAGCTTATTGAAGAAGGGCTTAATTAAGCTTTTTTCGCAATTCTTCCCTAAGATTTGCATTATGAGCTGTTTTGAACCTAAAATAAGTTAATTCAAAGAGGCGCCTCTATATTCGTAGTTTAAATTGTGGTTGTTGTTTTAAGTTCGTTACGCTGCATTTATTTTAACTATTAACAACTATGGGATAATGCGCGCGCCTAAGGCAGCTGCAAATGTGGTCTCAGATGCTACCAAAATTGTCATGATATTATGGTCATAGTTGCGTCTGTGGACCTTAATATCATGACAATTGACTCTGATCTAAGTAGTGCCAGAAGAGATGTCAAAAAATTGCATATCGAAGGGAACACCATTGAGTAAAAGTTGGGTTTTAAAAGTTTTGGTTTGCTCATTCCTGAGTGCATCAAAACTTATTGCAGTAGATATATATCATTGAACAGGTAACGTGAGTGAATCTGGGAGCATATTACAATAGTAATTTTTCCGTTCATTGGATGGTATTGATCTGTCCTGTTTGACCACTATCCTCTTATCTAGGCCTTAGAAGTGTCTGAACAAAATTAGTAGTGGCTTTGAAATGCTTTGTCTAGTTATATTCTAAAATTAGTTTATATAATGTTATCAATGAAAGCGTTAGTCTAAATATTAAATTTATAGAATTTATTGTATGATATAATTGGTTCCAAAATTTTCTGACATTGTTCATTAGTTTAAATATTTTAGGAATTAAATTGTCCTAAAAAAGAAAATTATGTGAAATTAAATTTTCACAAAAATATCTTCGACTATTTGATAACTCTTTTATTTCAAGATCAAATTGTTCCCAAATAAAAACATTAGTAATTGTTTTCTTACTTTATTTTTAGAGATCAAATTGTGCCCAACAAATTAAATTAATTCTTTGCTAATGTTTTTTTGCACCTTATACTTATACTAGTATCATTATTTGCTTTATATGAATTACTAGTGAGATATACGATTTTTTTTTTGCTGCATGATTAAGAACGCATATATTAAATGTACATTCACATGGTTAAGAACATACATATTATTTATATAATATATTGTTATTTTTAATACTTATACTAGTATAATTATTTGCTTTATATGAATTATATGTTTTGATACCCTTTTCATCCAACTTCCTTTATTGGGCTTGGTTCGTGAAACCCATCAAGAAACAGTGGACTAGTCTATGCTAAAGAAAATGTTCAAGTGTATTAAAATATCAACAACATCATTCTTTGTTTAGTTAAGGGCTGTTTTCTTTTGGTCTTTTTTTTAAAAGATGTCTTTCAAACTTAAAAGTATGAAATTGGAGACGAGCCGAATTGAGTCGTACCAAAATTCAGCTCAGTTCAGTTTGATAAAGATTTATTCAGGTCAAAATTTGACTCGAGTTCGATACAAGTTATTTTTACCTCGAGTCCGGCTTGGGTAAAGTTTACAAACTATTCGACTCAAATTGGTTCATTTGAACAAATCAAATAATTAATTTATTTTAAAATATATATATATATATATATAACCTTGTTTATATATAACAATAAACATAAAACCTAACGAATTTAATTGTATTCAGCTTAAGTTCAACTCGTTTATTTAACAATATCAGTTTCTAGTTCTAGTTCCACTCATTTGGTTCATAAATCAAGTTTGTCAAGTTAAATAATAAGTCAAATTTCGAACGAATATTGAGTTAGTTCAATTTATTGTCAGCCATATTTTTTACCCTTCTAGATTTTTTGGTTCAAATAAAATAAAATACTAAAAGAAATTATAGAAGTTATATTTTCAAACTTCACAATAAAAGCTTATGTGAAGAGAGGAAAGTTAAAAGGTCTAAAATAGTTTTTGATTTACATAAAATATCTTATTATAGTTAAAATATTTTAAATTTCATAGCTCAAGTAAAAGAAGATAGGTAAATATCAGAAAAAATACATTCAATTTAATGTCTGAGAAATAAAATTGTTTAAATATATTTCTTTACTAAAACTTGTTTCAAATTTGATTTTAGTTTTTGAATTATTTTGGTTTATCTTGCATTTCAAATTTCTAAATAATTAGTTTTAGTTCTTGTCATCCTAATGAACTATTTATCACCATGGATGTCATGTATCTTACTAATAGTAGATGAAATTGTTATAATGTTGTTAATCATCAATCTCTTATTGTGTGATTATCTTTTTTTCGTGCTTGTCGGATGATATTCATTATTTTTTTTACTACAAAAATATTTTCTCATCCTCTTAGATAAAAAAATTAATCCATGTGTGACTGTCCTTCCCAACAACTATCGCTATCCGGAATTGAACCTTGATCTTTTGATAATATAAGAATTTAATAAATCTTACATTACTATATCAACGTCTTATTAATTTCAATATCACTTAGTTATGTTTGGTCATTCCAAATTAAATTAATCTATAAAAATAAAATATAATAATTACTTTTGGTAGTTAGTAATGGACAACTCAATTTGGTTGTTAATGAAAATAAATTCTGAATTAAGCAATTGGACACATAGACACAATCTTCCCCATGCTGGCAGCGCGTGCAACAACACGCGCAACAAAAAAATAAACAGAAGGAACAAAAAAACAGAATAACCTTAAAAGTAACATGAACGAGATTCACACAATAACAGAATTCAGATTATTATTTCATTTATTTGTGTTATTGATTCGAAAATGGGCGAGTTAACTCAGACCGAGTTATACTCTTCTAACTCACCGATAACTCAACAACTATGGAACGCAATGTCGAACTTGTTAGGGTTCTTGTTTCAGATCTTCTCTCAAATAATTGCACCCTTCACTAACTACCCTTTAACCTCTTTCTCTTCTTCTTCAAATTCCTTTGATCCTTTGCCCACTTTTGATTCACCGGAGCCACCAACTTCCGCCGTTGAAATCACCTCCGCCGCCGTTGATCACCGCCCTCTTCAAAAGCTCACGGTATGAACGTCCGAAAATGTATTAATCGGGTTTGTTTTCATTGTTTTGTATTGGGCATGGTGCAAAATTTGTTTTTTTTTTTTGTTTTGATTAATTTTATAGAGAAACATGGTTTATTTTCCAAGGGGGCATTTAGAAGAAGAATTGATATGAATTTATGAGAATAGCTTGTGAAATTAGAATTAGTTTATGAAAATAGCTTATGGCATTTCCATAAGCAGAGAAGCTTTTGAAATGTCATAAGTTCTTTTTAATTTGTTTGGAAAAGCTTATTGAAGAAGGGCTTAATTAAGCTTTTTTCGCAATTCTTCCCTAAGATTTGCATTATGAGCTGTTTTGAACCTAAAATAAGTTAATTCAAAGAGGCGCCTCTATATTCGTAGTTTAAATTGTGGTTGTTGTTTTAAGTTCGTTACGCTGCATTTATTTTAACTATTAACAACTATGGGATAATGCGCGCGCCTAAGGCAGCTGCAAATGTGGTCTCAGATGCTACCAAAATTGTCATGATATTATGGTCATAGTTGCGTCTGTGGACCTTAATATCATGACAATTGACTCTGATCTAAGTAGTGCCAGAAGAGATGTCAAAAAATTGCATATCGAAGGGAACACCATTGAGTAAAAGTTGGGTTTTAAAAGTTTTGGTTTGCTCATTCCTGAGTGCATCAAAACTTATTGCAGTAGATATATATCATTGAACAGGTAACGTGAGTGAATCTGGGAGCATATTACAATAGTAATTTTTCCGTTCATTGGATGGTATTGATCTGTCCTGTTTGACCACTATCCTCTTATCTAGGCCTTAGAAGTGTCTGAACAAAATTAGTAGTGGCTTTGAAATGCTTTGTCTAGTTCGGCGTGTGATGCAAAACACGATTACAGAAGTTAGTCATCCATGTTTGGCTTAAATGAAACATTTGTTGTTGCTTAAACTCCAAGAGTTAAGTGGATATTGTCGCATTATATTAACTCTACTTTTACCAGGATGCTTAAAATCTATCATTTTTGAATTCTCATGGTGGAGATAATTCTGATATGTCTTGCTTTGTTCTTATCTTGCAGTGTCCTGCACCGCTTCCTTAATTTGCTTGTGACAGATCATTCTATTTTATTATGCCTTCTTATTCATTTTATTGCATTGCTTTTCTCATTGCCTAGTCAAGTTTGGTATACAACATAGCTTAAAGATTGAGTTCAATTTGTAGTTGTCTAGTTTTTTTTGGGTACTACCAAGAGTATCCCCTCACCCTTTTTGGGTAAGTGTGGCTCCCAGGAATCGATCCTTTGACCTTTTGGTCATCCTGGGATCTAGCGGAGTCTTACACCACTAGACCAACACCTTGTCGGTAGTTGTCTAGTTGAAGTCAGAGACTGCAATAATGCAATGTAAACTTATGTAATACTGTATGTTATTGTTGTTTGGATAAAAAATATGAAGTGCACAGAGTTTTGACTTTCAATATTCAAGTGAATAAACTTTCTGGAGTGAATTTATGAATAGAAGACTTTCATGCCAGTTAGAATATTATGTGAGGCAGGAATCATGAATGAAAAACTGTTATATGGTGCACAATTTTGTCCCTTTTTATCAGCTTTGTCAAAATATAAAAGGTTTAAATCTTTTATGTTATTTTCTCTGTTCCTTCATCACCAACTCTAGATCTTCTGCTCCAATTTAATAAAAAAATTCAGTTAATGTAGTTTCTAATAACATTTGTGCACTTGTAGGTCGTGCTTGACTTGGATGAAACACTGGTATGTGCATATGAGACCTCAAGTTTGCCAGCTTCATTATGTACTCAAGCAACTGAAGCTGGTTTGAATTGGTTCGAGCTGGAATGTGTATCTTCTGACAAAGTATGTTACTTTATTACTCATATCTGATTGCTCGGGTAGTGCTAGAATATTATATTTTCACATGGGATAATTTGGGAATGTTCATTTTTCAAGGAGGTAGATGTAAAACCGAAAACCAGTCTTGTTACTGTCTTTGAACGCCCTGGATTGAAAGAATTCTTAAGACAAGTTAGTCAATTTGCTGACATTGTGCTGTTTACTGCTGGTCTTGAAGGTTTGTTCCGAAAAACTAAGCTCCTATTATGAATCCTTGTTCTGTGTGTGTTGTTTGCTATATTTCTAATGATATCCATCTATAAATTCTCGCAGGTTATGCTAGACCCCTTGTTGACAGAATAGACACAGAAAATCGGATTAGTCGACGACTTTATCGGCCCTCAACAATTAGCACGTATGTTCTTCAGTTCTTATCCACCAGGCCATATTTATGTAGTTAGTTTTTCTTTGTGGTCCTATGTTACTGCTTTTTCTCATACTTAAATCTCTGCATTCTATTCCTCATTTCCTGAATTTGTCTAAAACTTGAATTGGAGATTAGTAAATATTGGCAACACAAATAGAAACAAACTCCTATACTTAGCGCATATTTGTTGCATCGTGTACTGTCATAATATCACTTGGACTCTGTTGCACCCGATGCAAGGGACTGCCTATGTGTTTTTTGTTGATAATTTTTGTTATGGTTCATTTATTTTTAGCACAATTTTCCGCGAACATGATGTTTCTTTAATATGTTTAAAAACATATTTCACCAAAAAAATTATGATTAGACCAACAAAGCCTGACATAGTTGGGTCCATTGAGCATGCGAGGTTCAATCCCTGACCATGGGCATGGAGAAGACTTCGTTAGAGAGAGGTTATACCCACTTCTGTTATCTCTGTCTTCAAAGGGATTAGGGATTGACTTTTTGGTAGGATGCCCTTGATACACCAAAAAATAAAAATATATGATTCGGCTAGGAACCCCTTTACTCAACCAAAAAAGTAATGAACAATGTAAGTCCCTTGTCGATTTTGAAGTTATTTCGTGCTCAATGTTTTTGAAGCTTGAAGTTTATATTAGAGTCTTCTTCTGGATGAATGTGTTACTAATAATACCAGTGTCGTAAATTCTTGATGCTTACAGGGAATATCGGGAACATGTGAAAGATCTTACTTGCATATCAGAGGATCTATCCCGCATTGTTATCGTAGACAACAACCCCTTCAGCTTTTTATTGCAACCAGACAATGGAATTCCATGCATCTCATTTTCTGCTGGTCAACCACATGACACACAGGTACACAGATTTGCTCTATTGTAAATCCAAATTATCCAACTGTTTTTTTATGATTTAGTCATCATATTTTTTCGTCTTTATTTTGCATGTTTTTCAGCTCCTAGATGTCATTCTTCCACTTCTCAAGTATCTCTCTAACCAAAAAAGTGTTCGGCATGTGCTCCATGAGAAGTTCCACACGCGTGAATGGTTCCAACGGCAAGGGATTCCAGCTTCCAGTTGACATTGCGGGACTATAAATGTTGGTGTTTAAATTCCTGCTTAGTTTTTTGGGTAAAATTCTTAGTTATATTTTTTGGAAAGGCAGAAGCTGTTCATTTGACATCATAGATTTTATTTTTGTGTATCTTCAATTTGTTTCTGGAGTATCCAGTTTCATATACTGCTTCATGATCCTATCGGAATTGGGCCCTCCATGATCCTCCTTGTAAATGGAAGCAACCTTGCCATTGAATCCCGCCTTTTGTTCTCTTAGCGTGAGCATATTCCGTTCATGTGGACCTAGGGTGGCTCCATCTCATCATCCTCCCGCGTCCAGTCTCCCCTATGTAGGGTTTGATGAGGCCCGTTCTTAGGTCGGCGAGTGGGAGTCCTAAAGATAAAATTCAGCGATTTTTGGGTATTTCGATCTCGTCGTTCTCTTGAGTTCAATGTTCCCTATTTAGAACATGACTAAGTTCCCTTTCAGAACGACGAGAGGGGCTTCTTATGATATGTGCTAGGTGATCCTTAGGTAGTTGCATCTCGTCGTCATCCGAAGTCCAATCTCTCGTTGCTAGGGCAGGAGGAGGTTCGTGTTTGGGGCCACAAGGGGACTCCTTGCATTTCTGCTCATATTTATTGGTACCCATCTAGGAGGATCCCTAACTCCGACCATCCTAGTCTCGAGACCCTCAAAGAGGCTATCAACATGTTCCATCAAAACTTCTATAATCTTGCTATGCATGAGCATGAGACAATTCTCCAAGCAGGGTCTTCTAGAGGTAGACCTACTCATAGTTAAGATGGGGTCGTATGGCATGACGAACACGTCTGCTTCGTCTTGTCGTTGTTTAGTTAATTGGACATCATGTTGGTTTGTGGGGTTTGTAATTTGTTGTGTTGCACAATGGGGGCTAATGTTCTATATGCAAAAACAAGGACTATGTAGTTGTCTCAAAAGAGAAAAAAGTTAGAACGTTTACACTTGGTTGTGGGTATTTATGACCTCTAGAATATTGCCAATTCACTAGGACAATATAACAAGATAAAGTTATTTTTCATTGCCTTCTTATTATGATTATTCTTGATAATATCTAGCATTTAATGAATGTTATTTTGTCCATTTCAGATAAGCATATATGGGCCGATATCTCACTCTAGGGTCCATTATCTGAAGTCTTCATCGGCTTTGTATCCGAACCAATGTTATTAATACCGTATTAGTTATTAAACTGGTTAGGGTACTGTACAATGGTATAGCGGTTCAATCAATTGTTCACTAATTAAACCGCACACCAACGAAGTTAGATATAAATATATAATATATTAACATTAATGTTGAAAATCAATAACTTTTTTATTTTCATTAAAAAATTAATTTTAAATAGAATCGGTCATATGATCGGTACAGTTCAATTGAAAACTGGCAGGTATAAATGGTTTCGACTGGTTTTGGTCGGTATGATTGTATGACTGTATCAATATTGGAACCGGTTTACAAGTTGAACCGGTCGGCACGAACTAGTTTTTATAACCCTGAAACGGACTACATGATAACAAAGCCTATATGTCCAATATTAATACACTCTGAAGGATCACAATGTCTAATAAGCTTCTCTCTAATGACAATTCAAGCTTCTTTCTAATTAAGAATGGCCTCTTATGTCATCTATACAAGCAATAGTCAACATAATATTTATTGTATCTTTTTCTAAAGAACAACTCTGCTATACTTTCAAAGGAAGTTTGTTCCTTTTGCTATCAACAATGTTTTCTACATCAAAATGGCAAAGAAAAAAATGTTAATTTATGTTACAAAGGTTCTTACATTAACTACATGCATTTCATGCATGTACAAAATGTTTTGAAGTCTATGGGAGGAAAATATTTTGAACTAGAAAACTTATTTTAACCTTACTCTTAAGGTTTATCATAATTTTTTGGGTAAAAAAGTACTATTTTCTACGAGCTTATAATGTTGCATTTGATAAACTCCCTCACATAGCTTATGAAGCTATTTGAAATAACTTATGACTTAAAAAGGTGCTTTTCATCCCAAGTTATCAATTATTATTATCAAACAATTTCAATTTAATCAGTTAATTTATTCAGTTCTGACCCCAACCTCAATAACTACCTTATTATGGTCTTATGGTTTAACTAGCTTATCAACTACTTCCTGGTGGTTCAACAAATGATATTATATAGGATGAAGAACTAATTCCTTTCGGAGATATGTGACTATCCTTTTTAACAAGTCTCACTTCTAAGAATCGAACATTTGATTAGTATAAGATTTACGATTTCAATGTATCCTTATACCATTAGACCAATACCTTGTTGGTCAACCCAATCCATTGATACTGGGAAATTCTTATTGCTGCTTCATGACCAATCCAACAAAAAACAAACAAATTAATATTCATTTTAAGAGAAAAACAATAGCAAATCAATAAATACAGGGCATATATGATGGTAAAGTTTCATCCAACAACTACTCCACAAACAAATAATATATTTGAGTTATCATGCAAGCACAATCATTAGTATACAATAACCTATGTCTAGTAAGAGTATTGGACCAATGCAAATTGATTGAAACCACAATAAAGTACAAACACTCATCAAGTAAAACTCTTAGCATGTATATTAGTTTCATTGAGGGATTATTTCATTGGCTATAGAAAAAGAATGTAAGATTACCATTCATTACAGCAAGAATTCAAACCATACTCTAACTTTATGTTACTATATCTTGATGGATGGGAAAAAAATAAAGCAAACAGCCGAAAAGTAATCATTTTTTGAACCACGAGAGGCAATCATGGACCGATGAGACGATTATGGACGACAAAACTCCCCCTACTAAGTAACCGGCCGATAAATAATCATTTGGTGCGAGAATATCTTTGTCGTTGCTCGTCAACTTCATTCATCCAATCATTGAGCCGTAAAAGTCCCTCGTAACCATAATATGAAGCAACAAGAAGTATGACCAAAATAAAGACATACAGCAGAAGTTGCTTCGTTCTGGAAATAATTTTCTGTTCATTGATTAACAATCATACATGGTCAGCAAAGAGAGAAAAGTAGTTGGAACTTCGAAATCACTCTTTTCTTAACATACCTGTAATTTTGATGTTTCCGTTGATTCTAGTACCCGTTCCCGCCTTTTTCTTCGTTTTGGAACCAATTTTTCATTGTCTGGCTCTTTAACCTTCAATAATTACAACAGTATTTGACATTAACACTGCACAGCTCAATCATAAGCATGCCCGCAATTTAATGAAAATAATGAAATGCAAAAGTTAAAGCCACTCTTGGAATAAGGTAATGAGTAAAATCTAAGAAGTGGAAATGTCTAAAAACTAAAGATAATTTATAATATAATGAACTCATTTCAGTAGATTAAATTTGCATATGTCCAACCAAACTTTGCATTGATGACAGAAACAAAGAAAGTTTTAATGGAAACTCAATTACCTCTGTGACTCTAGATTTACGCAATTGTAGTTCCGACTCGGCAACCTGCACTTTAATCTTACATTCAGAATTGCAAGGAATAAGTCCAGCTCCGAATTGATTTTTTGGTATATCACTTGAGTCACAATCATTGCGAAGATATGCAGCTTGAACATCTTTACATAGCCACTCTTTTTTCAATGTTTGGCACTTGCAACGAACGGTGACCTTGTGAAAAATGAGGCCATATTTCAGAAGACAAATTGGATCAAGAAAGATAGAATAGTATAATGCAAAAGCTAGACAACACCTTAGCTAATTATACAATGTTATAATCTACAAAGCCATGAAGTTATTGCTATTTAATCTCACAGTACCTTTTTACAGCATTTCTCAGGATTTGGGCATTGACCAGGATGACATGTCTCTGGGCATAAATGTGTACAATTTGGTAACTTTCTGCAAAACCAATTCGACCAAGAAGGTTCTCATTTAATTGTATTAATTAATCCAGCAGAGAAACAAGGAGAAGCGAGAGAAGAGCAAAAGTCTAACAGATATTTTAACTAAAAATTCGGTGCACGAGGCTACCGCCGAGTGGGGTCCGGAGAGGGTAGATGTACACAGCCTTACTAATGACTGTTTCCAGGATTTGAACCCATGAACTTCGTGTCACAAGGCAAACAACCTTACGATTGTGCCGAAAGCCCGAAACAAGATTAAGAAAAAAAGCTAAAATTGTCAGCCTCTAAATTACCTATGACATGGCCCACCACATGAACGAACAGCCTCTTGATCCTTTGCAGACAAGGTATTGTAGTATATGCACTCAAAAACATGGACCATTGAGCCGCAGTGACATGACCGTTTAATGAGCACCTTGCATGGAGGGCAATCTCCAGGATGACATGGCCGAGGACAGTGATGTTGACATCTAGGTTCTCTTTCCTGATCAATGGATTTTACATGTCAAATGAAAATTAATCAGTAATGATTCTGGAAATTGAAAAGGAGAGTTTCGCAATTTTACGCTGGAAGACAAATAAAATCCTTCATTGGCTTCGCTTACTCCAGAAAATAATAACTTGTATGGACACGCATCCAATGGACACAAACAATATCAACCGTTTGATTTATTAAAAGTAGTTGTTAAAAAGACAATGAGGTCCTTGTTAAAATTACTTCAATGAAATCTAATAGCTAAGATTGTTTTGTGTCCAATAGACACGTGCCCATGCTCTTGCTCAATCAAGCAATAATACGTAGATAACGCATACAACCCAAGAATGAAGATGACACCAATGTAATAGAAAGAGTAAAATACAATTGAATTATGGAAGATTAACACCTTTTGGCAAGAAAGAAAACAATCTTCACAAGGCTCGCTTCTATGTAGCTGGTTCACGGAAGACTTGCTCTCCAAGGCATGGCAGGTTTTAGTACAATAATGATTACCACATGGTAGAGGATTTCCACACAAATTTTCACATGAGAATTGTGATTTATTAGAGCAGACCATCTAAACACATGTAAAAGAAAAATAAATCATTAAAAGCACGAAAGCAGTTTATGCAAGTTGTTATTCGACAACCATTAAAAATAATCTCGGGTGCCAAGTGTTCATATATTGATATGCAGCTTTAAAGATCAAGCAAAACAAACCATTCTCTCTGTTCCGATGTGTTGCCCAACGCATGATCTCCACACAAGTTCCGGGCAAGAAGGGCATGGAGTACCAGGAACAGATTCATTTTGTATAATCTTCTTTTTCTTTGGTTTGAGAGTAAACTCCGGATTAGGAGGTGGTTTAGCACCATGACACCTTATCATATAAAAACAGTGTTAAGGTAAGGCATTAACTACAAAACTAAATATATGCTCTGATGTGGTTAAATCATATGATACAAGACTTCAATGAAACAAAAGCACTACTTTGTCAAGACTCTAGATACAAGTAGAGACAAAGAAATCCACATTTTTGGACTTTCTATCTAAACCTAAATGCCGGAGTCTAAATTATTTAAAGCAAATTCTTCAAAATGATACCTAGTGACAACTCGGTCTTACATATATATATATATATAGAGAGAGAAAAGTATCTCAAACCTTAATTTGCATGCGTGGCCACATGGATATTCTTCATCACAAGGTAGCCGACAAGGCGGGCAGGCTCCATAATGGCATTTGTGTGGCTAGACAAAATAATATTTGTTGTGTGAGAAAAATGGATACATAGCCAGCAATTTCACACATATTTTCTTTCAAATTAACAAATAGACAAGTGCGATGATGATATTTATGTATGGTTTGTAATCATTCAGATCTAGAGAAACACAAAAAAGGCCTATTAAAATACACCATGAAAAATTATTTCATATAACAATCAAATTTTATCACCCATTTTCAAATTAAATTCATTTTAGTACATCAAAATCATCTCAAAATATACTCCAATATACCAAACATGTCTGAACAAAATGATCAATAAAATTAAAAAGAAAAAAACAACATAGCAACTTAAAATAAATTTAATTCAAGATTGAAGTACAGGGCATAGAATCATAAACTTACACTTCATCTAATAAGCTTCGGTTTAATAGCAAAAGTTTTATCACATTATTCAATATTCAGATAAAACGTTCACAATCAGACAATAATATCTTATGATGGTGATTAATTAAGATCCTTCAAGAAAAAATTAGTTTTAAGACTTGCATGTAGATTATTTATCTTGCATAATATCTCACTCTTTTTTCCAATATATTTGTACTACTTGTACTAAGAAATATTTAGTCGGTATATTAAGTGTGTCCGGCATCAGGAAATCAAAGAAAACATATCAACCCCTCAAGGGATATTTGAATTAGCTGGTTTCAAATATCAATGGTTCTGTTGAAAAAATAATCAGAGTAAGAAGGGAACAGGAGCCTATTAAAGACATGTCATTAATACCATTGGCAGAAATTAAGAGGCATAAAATGAATTGTATTTTTGTTCTTCTATCATAGCTTCATCTAAGTACACAAATTTCAATACATATGTACTTGAAAATGCAAATGCCTCCAACAACATAGGCCAATAACCAATTTTACCTTGCATTTTAATGCATGCCGGCATAAAGGAGCAATATGACATCGTTTAGGGCATTTAGGCGGCTTTTGATCCTTTTCAGTACCACAAGGAACCTGGTACACAATTCATCACTCAGCACAGATAATTTATGCAAGATCTAGAAAAAACTAAAAAAGTATATAGCATCAAGATCAAGAGAGGAATATATAAGATAATAGTGGCAGATTGACAAATAGAAAATAAACAACAGAAACAGACACAGACAAGGGAAGAAATAAGAGAGAATGTGTATTGCCAGTGTACTTGTGTGTTTATTGACATAAACAATCAGCAAGATCAAATATGGGTATCATTTTCCACAAATTAAAATACAAATACAAAAAAGTAACCGCAATAATTTGAGTATCTCCATAATTATCTGACCTCAGAACTTCTCTTATATATTTAAAAAAAATGCTATGAAATTAGCAGTATCACAGGTAATATACCAACGTGCACAACATTGACTACATTGTAAATTGCATACATTAACAACACTAGCCCTCCTTGATTTTATATAATCCATATTTGTTTTGACTTCGCCTCATTTTTGAATTATCAGCGTAATAAAACACGCTCATATTAGGCAGAGAAAATTGATATGATGTTGAATAGACATCAAAATCTCGCGTGCCCCAAATCAACTCAAACTTCATAATGACCATTATCACCAATGACATTCATCAAAAATAAATTTGGTACTTCGGTTCTCCTGGTCATATCCTCAAAACTCGGTGAGATTTCACCATTGATGCTGACTTGGAAATGAGTGACACCATTAGAAGCTAACTTTTCTTCACTAAACGTACCTGCTGGTCAAACTTACTAGTGGCCAATGAGCCCAAAATCATAAGGGCATCCACTTCTATAAATTATACAGTTAATGGTGTTGTTTACATACATGTGTTCACACAACAATTTCCATTGAAGAATGTCAAGTTTTAGGAATCAGATTACCAAATTACACAAGAAACACAATTATAAAATGAGACTTCTCAATAATCACATAGCATAGGATCCTGCTTCTATTAAGATACAGAAAGAATCATTATAGCCAAACTTATACCTCGAAATGTGTTTCCCCACATGCACATGAAATTGTCACTGTTATTGGACAAGGAGCACAGGCACCACTGCAAGAACAAAATTGGATATCGTGACTTTGTCTTATACTTTACAAGCTTGACAAGTTACAGATTAATTTTTGCCCATATAATATGCCCGTGATGCCAATTAGGTCTCAATTTTCATAACTGATCAATGAACAAGTCAACGTTTTCTTTAAATAAATAACAATAATAATTTATTCCCTCTCGATCCATTCTGTATGACCTTGGTAGTCACATTTGAGTAAGCTGAGAAAAGGTAAATGTGCCAGACCACATCACAGCCCAAAAAAATCAGCCGATCAAGTTTTCCGCCCAAGAAGTGATTAGGCTAACCAGATTTCCACCCCATGTTAAGATCATGAAATTGATCCTCAAAAGTTTAAACATCAAACCGTAAAAGAGAGTATTTCATTTCCCCCATTTTACACTTGTTGGTTGTTTCCTAACCTCTTATGAAGATTGAAACGAGACATATCACATACCTGTGGCATGGGGACGGGCATTTATGGTTCTTACATCGAAGCCTTCTGCCACATATCTAATAATTTTTTGAAAACAAAAGAAATTTGATCAACGACGTTACAAATCTAATGCTGAAATGAAGTAATAGCCACAAAACAGGCACTCACCTCTGAGCAGGGAGGGCAATCCCCGTCACAGCAACGTCGTTTACAAGCATGCCGCCCACAATCCCGCATCGTGAGACACTTCCTTTCACATACCAAATCTTGACAGCAAGGAACCTATGCCAAGTTCAGTTAAATTTGCCTAAAACTACGATTTTGTCATAACTTCAAATCAAAATATCACAACATTGTTGAAAAAAGCTTACATCTTTCCTGTGGCTGCCACATCTACACCATTTCTTGACAACAGTTCTACAAGTCTCAGCGCATTGGCCGCGGTGGCACCTTTCGGGGCACCGATGATACCCGCAGCTCAGCATCTTACCACAAGTGTCTCCACACACCTGCACAGGTACATCACAAGGTAACCCTTCATAGACCCTCTTCCCACAAGGGCAAGTTCTCTTCCCTTGTAAAGGGCACTCACCACACTCTCCATAATGACAACCTCTCTCACAAACATGCTTCCCACACCTAAGCTTCTTCTCACACGGCTCCTCGCACCGATAAACGCGATTAAAACACTCCCTCTCCTCATTCTTCTTACCACATTGGCATCTATACACACCAATTTTTCGACACGGTGGACAATCACCAATGTGGCAAATCTCAACACACTCATGAACCCCACAATCCAACAACTTGGAACATTGGTTATTACAAGAATACTCCTTGAACCCACACCTTCTAACATCATCATTAGACCCACAAAAGCATCGAACTTTCACGAGTTTCGGGCAGGCCGGGCAGGGTCCCGGGTGGCAAAGCAACAAGCAACGGTGCCCACAATTGTTCATCAATGGCTTCTCACACACATCACCACATGAATGAGGCAAAACCCATGGATCATCACTATAAGGGTCCTTGAGTTTCCCACAGAAACAGAAGTACCCCTTTGGGATCTGTGATTTGGGGTACTCCACCCTACATTTAGGGCAGTTCCAGATTGCAGTCTCCGACGCAGTCTCGGGGGATATTGGGAGGCGCGTGGAGGCGCGTGATGCGAAGAGATTGGAAGATTGTTGTGCCCATGATTGGATACAAATGAGGTGGAAGATGGAGAAGCAGAGGGAAGAGCATGACCAAGTTGGATCGGAGGGTTTGATGCGTTCGAGACAAATGAGGCATGAGAGAGCGCCGGAGGAAGAAGATGTGAGGAAAGATTGGATTTTGGAGAGGTCGGAGGGGGAGGCGGTGGCGGAGGAGGAGTGACCGGTGAATTGGAAGTAAGATTTGAAAATGGAATCGGAGAGATCGGAGTGGCGGCGGAGGGAGGTGGAGGATGGATCGCCGCCGTCGGAATCGGTGTCGGAGTCGGAGAGTGGCTGAGGTGGGTAGTTGTTTAATGATGACGTCATTCTTATTGACAGTGTTTCACTTCTTTGTTTCACTTTCACATTTTTGTTCCCGGAGATTTATTTATAACAAAAATTAAAATATGATAATTTCTTTTATAAACCATTCCCATGTGTGAAGATCATAAGTAACGTGGGAAGGAGTAGAAATTCCTCAGAGATCAGATGAGTTGATTTTTGAGTTTAATACCAATAATTTTTTAACTTTATTAAAATTCACTAATTTTCAAGCAGTTAACAATTCAAATTTATATTGTTACCGACTTGAAACATAAATCATTTTTTATACTATTAATAATTTTTATTAACTTTTGAGTAATGAATTAATCTTTTTGAAATGCATGATTATCTCTCACAACAAATATCACTCTCATTGAGTTATATTCATACAAATGTATATATAAAGATAAATAAAACTTTTAAATTTATTTATATTAAGTTTTAACATATATAATATATATTAATATATTTAATATAAAAAATTATATTTATTTACTTATAAAATATTTTCCAAGTATGTATATATGAAGATATATTTAACATGTATAAATTTAAATATTGTATATATACATATATTATATATAGTTGAACTTATGAATATAACGAGTCTAATTATATTCGGCTCAATTTCGCCTCGTTTATTTAATAACCTCAATTTTTAGCTTAAGTTTAAATTATTTGGTTCATGAACCAAGTTTTCGAATCAAATAACTTGTTGAGTTTTAAAATCGAGTTGGTTCGGTTCATTATCAGTCATACTCATAAGAGATGTTTGATCAATTCATTGTTAGCCCTTATTAAACTTGGTTTGGATCATAGTAACGACCAAAAATCAAACAATTGGTTGGTTCAGGTTGCACATCTGATTAATCACATATTAAAGTTGGTTTGAACTATTTGAGTTGGTTGATTTAAGCATAAAATCAATGACTCAATTGCATTGATTTGACTCGATTAATTCAATCAATTTTTTAAAAAGAAGTCAAAATGATATGGTTTTGTGAGAAAAAAAATATGGTGCTTACAAATTATTTATAATCATGTTTATCATTTGTTAGTTTATGTTGTATTAAAACTTTAACTATTTAATTAAGTTTTTTTGGGTGCTAGCATTTTCATGATGCCTCCTCACTCACTTATAAAGCAAGTGGAAGGAGTATGTAGAAACTTTCGTTCAGCCAAACTTGAGAATAACATAAATAGTTTTCCCATTAAAACTTTTTTATAATCCTAAATCAATGTCCATAGGCACACAAAATCAAAAACCAAACATCTAATACAAAACTGTTTGGTGTTGAAGACAGCCTCAAAATTCTATCTTATCTTATTGTTAGAATTCTTTTCAAGCATAGTAATCCAAAAGACCATATAGTTAGATGAATGATGATGCTACTAATTATTCAACATTTTCAAGCTGAGATCTCATTAAAATTAATATATGGAGAGTTATGCAACTGACCTTAGTGTAAAAGTCTGGTGGAGAGAATAGATCAAAGTGTGTTGCACTGAAATATGACTTCAAGCCATATCCTTTATATGAACAACAAATGGTATGTCTTTATTTCTTGGGCCAATCAGGTTTATCAAAGTAATATAAAAATGTTAATTTATGTTTTTAGAATTTTCTTTTTAATTCAGTGACACTTTTTTATTGGACTGAGACAAGAAATTGGAACAGGACAAATAATGTATGTCCTTTTTATATACTTCTACCTATGGTTTTTCATGATAATGTTCAAATATGATGGAACAAATTCTTCCTTCTAGTAAAGAGAGTAAGAGTGTTCTAACCTTCAATATCTTTATTTGCAATGTTCCTTTAGCCGACTCCACCTAGTAGAATAAAGGCTTGATTGTTATTGTTGAAGTCATGTGGCAGGTTTAAGTCAGTGTATGACGTATGAAACGTGTTGTCAGATATAAAAATGCTAAGCATCTTTTCAGCAATTGGTAGCTAATAATTTCTGTTCCATGAGATTCAGAATCAGAAGCAATTCTGAGTTTCTTCTCACTCAAACTTACCCTTCTAACTTTACTATCAACTTTCAGAAATTCTTTCATATCACCTTTAGATTTTCCACCATGGATTTTAATCAAGTGTTTGTATTGAAGTGCACCTTGCTGGTTTGGTTTATTATCACTTGTATTTATATCTTCACCATTTCCATTCTGTTATCTATTAAAAGAGAGAGTAAATCCTCATAAGACATAATTACTTGTTTTTTCAATGTTCTTAGATCTTCTTTTTTCTCTCACCTTTTCAGTGTTTTTGATTCCATTGGATTCTAAACAAAAAATGTTTACAAGTTTTTACACACTCATCATTCACCATTCATGTATTTATATTACATAGATATTACACTCATATTCTAAGAAGTTAAGGTCCAGTTTACAATTTAATTTATGAAAACTCCATTTGTTCACTTAAGCTCTCAACTTTATAGGAGTTAGTTACAAAATCAGTATAACTATCATCTTCTATTCCCATTGATTTAACAACCTTGCTATGCTACCTTGGCAATGCCTATGTTTCACTATGATGAGGAATGGTTTGTTATTGATTTTAACTTTTCTTCTCTCTTATGCTAAGTAATAACTAGTATTAGCAATTAGGGTTGTCCTCTAGTCTTATCCATACCCACACAATGCCCACCAAAATTAGGGCGGACATGGACATGCCCATTTTTAAATAAGCCATAGGTGGGCTAAATATGGACAGGGTGGACTTGCAGACTGCTCTAAATTAAAAAAAGAAAACTAAAAATAATCTAGTACATGGAACATTATAAGATATTATATATTATCTCTTGTTTTTTATTTTACTGCTGAAACAATGCAATATTCATGTTATCATACTTAAGATTATATGGATGCGCGGTGTGATATTGTGATTCAAAATACAAAACATAACACCTTGTTTTGCATAAACCTGACATACAGCTAATTAATAAGATATTATATTTTGAGAAATTGTTATATTGTATTCGAGTGATGAGAACATGAATTACTCTTGCCATACTTGGACTATCAAATTTCTTATTGTAGTATTCATTGATGTCTATGGGCCGCTCTGCCTGCTCGTTTGAAATGTCCGTAAGTGAAAAGAGTATATTGGACGGACATTTTAAAACTGGATGGACATATCTTTCATACTCTGCCTGCCCAAAACGTGCAGACGGGCCCATGAGCATGGCCCAAATTGCCAATGATTGGCAATAACCATTCACTACATTATACTTATGTCACTCAAGATTAGTGACTTGTAAAGCTTTTCAGTTGCAGCACCAATGCATTTTTATCTATTTTGTTAGCTACCATTACATGATGCTTTGACCAAATAACTAATCAATATGTATATCTAAACAATGCTGTCACCAAATAACCAATCAACATGTCTAAACAAAACATGAATCAGAAAATAGCATACACAAATCTGTTGTCCTAAATTCTGTCTCATACATTATCCCGCGTCAATAAAAACATAATGTCAATTATAAAATTTAAACCTTCATTATTATTATTATTATGTTTTTGTTTCGTTATCATTAGATAGAACCATATATGAGACATGATTTGTGACATTTCCCTTAGAAAACTGCTGCACTGTGGGCTCTGGCAGGTGAGACCAGAACAAATGAAATGTTGATAATCTAGGAAGCTAGTCCCACTGAACCTCCCTATGAAAAGTCCAGTCAGAAGGATTCAATGTAGTTTTGCCATCAACAGCAACAAGATCATAGGGTGAGTCTTCTCCGTATTCAGTAGGCATTGACTTCCAGTGTAGGCATGGGTCCCAATCAGCCTCCTTAAGCACTTTTAGTATCTCCTTTACCACAATTTTGCTACCCTCTTCTGCTAAATGGATACCATCACTCCTAAACTCATGAAAGATGAAAACAAATTAAACATATTGTAGGGTTATAACACTTAGCACACACCCCATGTCTAGAACTAGACATCTAGAATATAAAATTTGTAGGACTAGACATTTGTAAGTGACTCAACATTTAGATAAGCTCTAATATCTCCCAACTCGTTATGAAATGTTCATTACTCATATACTCAGACTAAAACACTTAACATGATTGAATATCTGTATCAGTCAATAAACATTTCTGATGAATGATTGCAAGCTTAGAATTTCTTGCCAAGAAAACAAGCACATGAAGGCTTTGGATATTAAACAATTAGAGCATCCATACAAACAACATATTCATTCTTATTTGGGTCTTACATATTATTTTATAATTTATTATATCTTCATATGAAATAAGAACAACATCTATTTTTTTACAATGACAAACATCATTCTTATTCTTATTTGGGTCCCACAACATCTACTTTTTTCCCATAAAATCTACCTCTCTCCTCCTTTTTCATTGGTTAAAAACAACCAACAATTATTCTTATTTAAGAACAAAAGTAAAAATAAAAACGACACAGTAAATAACAAAATATGAATGTTGTTATTCAAACAACCATTGTTTGCTCTTATATTCCAGAATGACTAAATTCTTTAATTTCATTTTATTTGTGAAAAAATAAAGGAAAGAGTTGAAGAAGAAGCTTACTTAAAACAAGCATTCATCCAGTTATCTCTCTTCTGAATTGCATTAAAAAGATCAATGGCTTTTACATCCAGTTCCTGACATAGATTTATGCATGCTTCTGAATAGCTTTGGCATAATTCATTTGTTCTTTCCAGCTTACTAAATATTGTACTAAAAAAAAGAAAGGAAAATGAATCATATCATTAGAACTTTATGTATCATTTGAACACAAATACAAAGATGAAAATGTAAAAGAAAAATATCTTCATGTTACCTAGTGTTTCCACACGCTATTTCTTCATGGACAGGTGGACAACTTAGTGCAATGACACGTGTACTTTCAGAGAGGTTCTGGCAGTAAATATTGTCACATTAAATTATGAGTATATTTTCCTTCAAAAAATGCATATATGGCTATCATTGGAGAAATAAATGAATATAATGATCTCAACCAAACTAAACTGTTTTCTTGACATGAATTTATATCTTAACTCTAAAACTAAACTATTTTAGATATGTTATCTATATTATATATAAAACCAAAACTTAAAATAACTTTTTTCATGGTGTAATTTTTATTTCATATATTGTCTGTAACATTATTTAATTTTTACAAAAAAAAACTATATAATCTTAAACAACTACCACCAATACATCAATTAACCACATCTCACCTTAAATTAAACATTATCATAAGTACAAAAAATATATAATATAAAGTACACCAAACTCAACAAATATATTTTATTTCAAAAAATGAAATATATAAAAATTAACTATGTAGTATCATATAATATTCGCTAACAGGCACGAAGTGCCTTTACACACTAGTTTCATATAAAGAAATAAATGATTTCAACCAAACAATATTTAACATTTTTTGTACTATGAACAGTATTTCTTTAATTACTTTAAGAATATAATATATTTTGTCATGGCCTTCAATCATTATGTCATTACTTTTAAGTCTATGCAAATTTTCAACCAAACTCTAAGCTTTGGATTTTTTTAATGATTTTAAAGACTAAAGTTTTTAACATTTGTAGATGATATATTGTTGTGAGCATGCTAGCATTCAATTTTCTATGGTAAGTGCTCTCATTAAGGTTTACTTTTCTATTTATTTCATTTTGGTTATAATTTGGTACAATTTTAAACATTACTTTGAATTATTATTATTAAAAACAAATTTATATTTAATTTAAATATTGACTAAACTACACTAGACACTTTGAAATATAGAATGATAATTTTTATTTTTAATCTATTTAATCATCAACCTTAACCATATATAACATACTAAGGATAGAGCAAAGTAAAAATTAAGAATACAAAATACATATTGACATATAGTCGCAAAATAGGATTGTGAATTGACAGATACGACAGTGCATATCAACATGCTAGTATATATAAAACAAACATTTCAAAATCATAGTATTTTTAAACAATAATTTAGGTTCCATATTACAATAGTTTAGTGTCTGGTAATTAAAAATGAGACAGAGATGAAATACCTTAAGATGAATCAGAATCTTTCTCATGTTTTCAATATATTCAGGAAGAGGCACATGAGGGCCTAGGCCAGATGAATGAGCACCCACGGAATCATTACCTCCAACATAAACAATAACAAGAGAAGGTTGCACAACATTATCCTGAAAAGTAGAAAAAATGAAGATCACATGATGTAGGCACAATAATGTTGAAATGTAACTCATAATGTTGGACCAGTTTTTTAAATTGTAGTTGTTGTTAAAGTTATGATACGTTTACCACAATTGTAAGAAAATGTAGTCATGATGTCATTGTAGAGACTCCCAAAACCACAATATTATAGTTGTAGAGTGCAAATTAAAATAGTAGTTTAGACTATAGACAATGCAGTTATTATCACGAGTGATTCTTTTTTAGGTACATACCTTTGGGAAAACTTCATTCAGGATTTTGAGAAAACGTCTCGAGTTCCATCCATTGTATCCTCTCAACAATATGTCTGCCTACAATTAGTAATTTATGCATCAACACAACCATATGGACAACCTCCACAACATTTTATTCATAGGAATAGAGAAGAGTGGCTCAATACATAAGGTTCTCACTCCATATTAATAGTGGTACTCGTATACTCGTTTGTACTAGTATATGTGGGGTGTATATTATGTTAGCTTGGAACATTCTAATTGTTATAGTCTTTTTTTTTTTTATTTCTAATCTATTAACTAAATGAACACTTATCATGTTTTAAAAATTAAAAAATAATTAACTAAATAAACTCATTTATTTTAATTAAATACATAAATAAACAACTTAAATTATTATAGAAGCCATTTAAATTTTGATCTCCTAATTAAATAAACAATTATTATATTTTTTAAAATAAAAAATAATTAACTAATTAAACTCATTTACTTTTATTAAACTACATAAACAAACAAACTCAACTACTAAAGAGTGTCATTTATATTGTAGGTTTTCCTTTTTCCCTTCTTCCCTATGCATGTTTCTTGTTGTTGTCTCAAGTGTTTCTATATGTTACCTCCTCTTTTCTCCTTCTTTACTCTCTCTGCTTTTTGTTAGGACTATTAACTTGCTTATGATATGATGGTTTGTTTGGGATTGAGTATCAATATGTAAATCTAGATGTATTTGTTCACAAATGCATCGCGAATGGATTCATGATTCCCCATCAAACCAATGAATCTGATTTCTATGTTTTGGATTGAGAGGATTTGTGAAAGAGTTTATGAGTGAAAAATACTCATAAAATTATTACTTTATCGTTTTGATTTAATATGTGGTGTCTCATTTGTAACTATAGTTGACAAGATCGAGATCTTACATAAGATCGGAAGAGAAAAATGAACATGTAAAATATATAATCGTAACACGGATCGTAAGATCCTACCAAACATTAGAAAAATAATTTAAACATACATAGACATAAAAATATGGATACCATTTTAAAAATAAAACATTTTTTTAATTAATAATAACTTATAGATAGTAGTTAAGTGTTCTTAGTAAGCCCATTATCTTTAAAAGAAAGAAAAAAACCTATTGGACTGAAAAGCCCTGTTCACTTGACCCGCATATTAGAATTTGAATGGTATTGTTAGGGTTTAGGTTTTGTTTTCACTAAACCGTTTTGTCTTCTCTTCTTCTGCATCAACGTTCTTCTCTTCAATCCTCTTCCATCTTTCTATGTTCCAGTCTTCCAGATCTCGTATAATGAACCACAAGAATCATGAAACTATTGCTTCTTTCTCTAATCTTCCTCCCTTTTCTAGATCGTCGGCGATTTCACGATTTCACGGTTTTCTTGGCGATTTAACGAGCGCCGGTAACATCGTGATTGTCGAAGACTTGTGACTCGCTAGCTCCCTAAAAAACGTAGGATTGAGCGATCCCACGAGGTAAATCGCCATCTTGTCAACTATGCTTGTAATTCTCCACTCTTCTCATACTCATTAACAATGGAACTTCCCGATAATTTAAGGCTTCTCAGTCATGCTCGGTCCAATGGGGTAGTTGATGATGAAATAGTTGGTGTAATCTCATTCCATCCCATAGCCCCAAACTCCGAGGGAAGAACCTAGAAGTATTGTATGTAATGGTGGACATATTCCATTCCATTTCATCATATGCTATATATTAAACAATCTAAACAATGAAACCTGTTATCATTCCACTCCTTTACATCCATTTTCATCAATCCAAACACACTCTTAGTTTTCTTTCTTATTCTTTTCTCCTTTAGGGATGCCTGGACCCCAAAAGGAATTCAACTAATGGTTATAATATAATACAACAAAGCATAAGAAATACGCATGATTTGATTATTAGTAGAATAAGCAAACATGATGGAGCTCAGAAATCAAAGTTGATATATCAAAAATGGGTAGGTTCAATTTATCTCATAATATGTGTCAATCCATTAGTTGAAAAAAAATATTCAACTTAAAATTTTAATTATTAAATATTTTTCTGATCAAACGTAACTTTCTTATGATACATAGAATGACATAAATAATAAGACATAAGATATGGTCTTTTGTTGATAAAAACAAATGCTAGAGAAAAGAAGAAGATGGGTACAGTTTGTTTTTTCATGACAAGCAAAGAAACAACATTATTAACTTATCCATACAAAGAAAAACAAAGGACGGCCTAATATAAAAGTTCAAGGATGAATGAATAGAGATAAAATAGTTAGTATAGTTAGAATACCTTGCGAGCGAAGATGTCAGAAAGAATGGATCCCCAACCACCATTGCTGAAACTCATCTGCACAAGGGAGGATCCAAACAGAACAAACTGAGGCCTTGTAGGTCCAACCATCTCTCTATGTGTTTTGTATAACTAACAATAACAATAGACAATGGATAGAGACACCAAAATAATAATCACCACGCAAAACCAGCACCACCACCACCTTGATTCGAGTGATCGTGAAACTCAATGTAGCATTAGATCAATGTGTTGTGTTTTGTGGTTTACTATTTATAAAAGAATCTAATTATTTATGTATTGGGGTATAAAAAATTTATATACAATCAGTATATCAACTATAATTTATTTATTATTAATTTTATTTAACATTAATGATAATATAAAAAACTCTTATATTATCAGGCGTATACATATTTTCTCTTTAGTTGCTCAATAATGTACTTTAATACATGGGAAGATGTCTGGTTTATGCTATTCATATGTTCCGGTGATAATAATGAAGAAAAATAGGAATAATAATAAGACTTAATTGATATGTCATATTTTTATTAGCACATACATAATTTAATACACTTAATTACCTTAAGTAAATTAGTTAAAAAATAGTTACTTTGATTTAAAAAAATTATAATATATAATTGTTTGACCTGTGTTATAAAAAATTGTTTTAATTAAAAGTGATTGTTTAAAGTGTAAAAATAATTAAACTTACTTATATTTAAGACCAAAAAATATTGATGGTTTTTTAGTGTGCTTATAATCGAGATGAGAGGAAGTAAATCTAAATTTGTAGCTTGTGATGGTGAGTTTAACTAAAAGTACATGTAATATTATATTTATTTTTTATTATTCATTTGACTGCTATTTAATACTTAATTAATTTTATTATTATTTAATTAATTAAATATTAATAAAATAATTATCTCCTTGTTTAATTATTTATGTGTCTGTCGTGGAGGTTTGATGTCTATTGAGTATTTTCTGGTTTCCTACATATATATTTGTACTTGAGGCAATCCTGTCCGAGTTGGGAATATCCAATTTACGCGGGGCTAACTGCAGATATTTTTTCCATCTACAAGACTCAAACCGAAACCTTGCTTAAAGGGAATCAAACATGTACTACTTGAAACCAATTGTTGAGTATATCAAATAGAGTAGTGGTTTATATAATGTTTAGGTATGTGATTTTTACATTTGAAATTTAAAGATTGTATTTAGATATTTATAATAAAATATTTAAACGAATATATGATTAAGAAATGAATGAGAAGAATGACATTAATGTAGGTTTTATTCAACTAGTTGCATGCTGGTTTCATAAAGAAGTTTTTCCTAAATACCAAAATTTCAAATTCAGATGGCAAAATCAAAATAAACAATAAAGCACAAAAGTGAAAGCAAAATATTTCTTTTATATACTAGTGTCTCTATCGATCCATATTTATATTTTATGATATTAAATATTCAAGTTTTATATATTTTATTTTGGAGAATTAGAATATCTTTTTTACATTGAGTATATTTTATGTTGTATTATTTATAATAGATGTCTTTTATATTATAATTTTTTGTTTTATTGTAATGTTTAACTTAATGTGAGAGAATTGGTTAATATGTTGGTAGTTATTACATATGATTATATAATTTTTGTAAAAATTTAAAAGTATTAAGAGCAAAATAGAAAAGTAAAATTATACCATATTATATATATATATATATATATATGTATGTATGTGGTTGTTTGAGATGAGAATTTGTGAAGTGAAATTAGAGTGACTAAGTTGAAGTAAATTTAGAAAGTCTTCTCTTTAAACCTTAAGAAAGGGTCACTCACCAAGTGAGGTACTGTCCCTTTTCATTTATTGACTGATGCATTATTGAGCTGTTGAACCAGTCAAATTATAAGTGTTTTAAAATTATATTCAATATTACAATTTCGGAAGTTTTCTTAATAATATCATAATAACAATTACAATTATTGCAATTTTTTGTAATCATGAGAAATGCAATATAATGACTATGATGTGCACATCATCTGGCTCACACGTGAGCGTAGCAATGTTCATTTGAGTGAATGCTTATCTATTTTTTCTTAATTGTTATCGGTTCGGGAGATGGTTTGGGATAGCCATATCTATTCAAAGTAGATAAATAATAGGGTCCATTTAATGACAAAAATGTGAGTTATATAATTGGAGTGAAAATTTTATTGGAAAATGTAAACAATTATAAAATAAAATATGAAATACATTTGAAGATAATAAATGAGTTGCTCAATTAAGGATACTCTTAAGTACTTAGAAAATGAGGTGTTGCAAATTATAATGAGAATTATATAAATTTGATATAAAATATCGTGTATGGGTAGGAATTATTATTTTATTGAAATAAACATTAAACTTATTTTAAAACAATGGATAAGGTTAAAAACTTGTTTGTTATATGATGACACATAGATAAAATTGAATAAAATTACATATGTTCAATTACTTGAATGCAGAGGGGACCTTGGAAGGGACAGGGGGGCAGCTGCCCCCCCTGGATTTTTCTTTTTAATTTTATTAATTACTTTTTGTTTACTTTTTTTGTGTATGGGAACACATCTATTGTCCCACAAAGTATGGTTATTCATGTGTCACTTGTTGTGTTTGGTCAGAAAAATATGTGATTATTAAACTTTTAAATTATAAAATGTGACACAGAGTTTTACATACTTTTTGGAGTAGATGTACTCTCTTTACCTACACATGAATAATGTATTTAAGGATATACTAATTGGAACTCACATATTTTTTTTAATTTGTTTGATAAATAAATATAATGCAACTTGTGTAGTTCTTTTAAAAATTATACATGTTGAATCAGATTCTCTTACACGTTTAAATGTTGATAAAAGAAATTACTTATGTATTGATATTATATATCTTAAATATACTTATAAGTAATTTAATATTGATATATATATTTTTTGTCCAAATTTTACTCAATGTGTTTCAATGAGCAATGAAGATTAGTTTGAGATCTCAATATTAAATCAATATTAACATTTTATTCTTGGTCTCGATAGCCCTTCAAGTTTGAAAATTTCTACCATACGTCATTAGTCATATATTGCATTACCAAGTAATTTGTCTTATTTTAGTTATTATGGTTCAACTATTATATAAATATTATTTTCGACAATGAAATCAAGTAAACAAAATTATGTAGTAATATAGAGGATGAATTTCTTGCAGACAACATAGCGATTTATATTGAAAAAGAAATAGTTGAAAATTTTATCTCTAGTCTCATCATGTATATTTCTTTATATTTTCATAATTTAATTAATTTTAATTATTTTAATTAAATATTATTGCCCTCCTAAAATTTTGATGAAGATCCGCCACTGTTTGAATGTTATTTAAACATTAAAATATATAGTATATAGTTGTGTGAATGATTTTGTCTCAATAAAAATTAGGCATCAAGAACATTCTTACCAAAAGTTATATATTCTAGCTTCTTCTTTAGTATTTGACCAGATATCTTCGTAGCATCAATGTGAAAGTAACTCTCTAATAAAGATATTATTTATTAGGGTAAAGTTCTCCCTAAAGTTGCAACTCCATATTTATACTCGTTATCTCTCTTTAAAATTCACATGGGATATGTTCCACTTTACACCCTCACTAACCATAATTAATGTGATATTTCAGCTTCTTCTATAACTTTTTTTTAACTTATTTAAGAAATATTTTTTCTCTAGAAGCCTAACTAAACAAATGAGAAAAAATCAAAACCGTTTACTACTCATCTAAATTTTTTTCTAAGATAACCAAAAAAACTTCTAAGCCTTTTATTTAAAAATAAACATTTATTTTGAAAAAAGAACATGAATTTTACACACACAATAATATACAACATTTCCTTTTTTCTTCCTGTTTAAAATTTTTCAGCAACCGTGTGTATATATATAAATTCATCAAGAATTAAAATTACAATGAATACTCATTTTTCTCCTTTGTAAACTTTCACGCGTATCAATTTGATCTCAAAAATAAAACTTCAAACTAGTACTCAAACATTATGCATATAAGTCAAAATAGTCTATTATATATATAAAATGACTAATTTAATTCACATTTGATATATTTTAAGATTATTTTGGATTTTTTTAACTTTTTAGTAATCAAATTAATACAGACAAAATTTTGAAAACTAAAATATATCCTAACTTTTAAAATTATGGAAAATTGTATATAATGCATCTAGAAGCATATGCTTCATGATGTCCTATAATGAGTGTCACTCTATATATCATGCCTTTGTGATTGGTTAGAAAAATACTTAAAAATTAAATTTTAATTTAAATATATATTTTTAACTAATAACAAAGTCATGACATACAATATACACTATTATGGGACAAGATATGTACTCTCGTAAAATGAGGCTAGGAAACATAGAAGTGGTAGAGATAAGGAAAGAGAGTAGGTTTAAGTATTTAAGGATATAACAATATCTCACATAAATTATTACGGATGAAGATCTTCTATTTTATTAGTGTTTCAAGCTAATCAAAATACATCATTTAATTAAAAAAACAAATTATAAAAAAATAAATTAATATTTTATATTATTTTATGGAATATTATTATAGGACATAGGATCCAGTCCTATTATTACAGTCTATAAAAGTGAAAATTTAGATGATGAAAGTAGGTTCTCCTTTATGACTACCATAGTGGCAACTTAGCGATCAACAAAAGCTTTAAGTTGGGTGTTCACCAAACAAAACTAGGCATTTAAGATTTAATGTTCATTACTTAATCAATTATTTGTTCACCTATAAATTGTGTAAGTAAGGTGTTTTTTCTCAAATCAAGGGAGTACCCTCATTCATAGTAAAAAATAATAATCAAAGTGTGTTTTATCTTTACAAACGTTAGACCAATATTCTTAGGTTGGAGGAGTTTAATTATCTACCAAATATATGTTTCTAGTTGTTTTGTATAGATGATATTATTGAAGACATAAATTATATAAGTACATTATGATCATACTTAGGTTGTTTGATAAGTAAAAAAAAAACATGTGTATTCTGGCTTACGGTAAACCTCCACTAATAATCTCTCTAAAATAATAAATAATATTTTTCGAACCCATCTTGGGGCAATTTAAAAAATTAATAATTTCCATAAATTTCCAAGATAATAATTTTTAAAAGGAACCTTATATAAATCTATTGTTGTGTCAATATCACAAGGTCCAATGTATTAATTCTCCAAAGTTACAAACACATGTAGGACAATTTAGTAACATATGAATATATTGTTTGCACTGTTTAATATTTTATAATTAAACATAAATTTAGGTGGGTAATCTCTAACTTTTCTCGTTGCATTCAAAATGTCTTGATCTCGAATTACAAAAAAATGTAAGAGTAGTTGGATCGGTTAATTGTTGTGAGTGCATTAAAGAAGGATGAAAGTATGAAGAAACAAAGTTCTCTCTCAAAATTGACACTCCATCACTTAGCTATGTGCGGATAAAACTACAAATTTAGACCAACAACTTTTGACCCATATTTAGGTGGGTCACATATCCTTAGGGCTAAACAAGTTGGATTTTCGGCTTTCACTCATGTCCTTAGGCTTTGTTTGAGTGTGAAGTTTTGAAGGGGAAAAGAAGAGAATAAATGACTTTGTAAAGCCTTGCCCTTGTCTGGGAGTTGGATCAAGAAGAGGGAAAGGTTTTGGAAGGTTTCTCAAACCCTCCAAAACCCTTCATGTGTCTATTTTTAAAGTTTTCCAATTTTAGGGTTTTTTTGAGATAAAATGTCAAAATAGCTAAATATTTTTAGTAATATTATATAATTATACATTATTGTCCATTTCTCATGTTAATTACATTTTCAAAGGAAAATAAAAAAATATTCTTACATCATCATTAGTTTATCATCCCTTTTCTAAATTTTATACTCCCAAATAAGATGAGGATTTCCTTCATTTTCCATTCCTCCCACTTTCTAACCCTTTCATCTCTCTTTCCTTTTCCCTCATAACTCCCAAACAAAACCTCAATTATTTGCTTATAAATGGTCGGTCATCCAATTTTCAACTATTAAACCATATATATATATATATATATATATAAAAAATTAGTTTATATATATATATATATATATATATATATATCAAACTAACAGATAATTCTATAACTATTCTAACCTGACCTAGGATTCAAAGTTCAAATATCCAAAAACACTATAAAAGTAGGGTATTTGTGACAGTTTGTTATTAGCGATTACTGAAAAAGGTCATTATAGTTAATAAACACTAAGGTAGGCAAATTGTAGCCAAGTAAAAGAAAAAGAGAATGATGACACCTTTTGTAGCCAATTAAAAAGAAGTGATTAAATGTTATCTTGAAGAAAGAGAGAAATTGTAGCAAAGAATGACTAAATGTAGAAAGAGAAAATTTATAGCCAAGTAAAAGAAGTGGTTATGGTGAAACTAACATTAATGCTCTTTGCTTTTGGTCACATAATCTTCAAGAGCTTTGGCTATAAATAGAAATGTTCTAAGTCATTGTAAGACACACCAATACTTAGCTTATTGTATATTCCCTTGTTCTAATATTGTGAGAAATATTTTAGTGTTTGAGAGATACTTGAGTGAAAGTGATATTTGGTGTACTTGAATTTTGGGAAGTGAGTGAAACGCTGAGTGAATTTGTAATCCTCTTTTATCATAGTAGAATTATTCTCGTTGCTCTTTAGCCATGGATGTAGGCAAATCACCGAACCACATTAATTTCTCGGTGTCATTTTCTCTTTTATATTTTCTATATGGGTCTTCTGCACTAACAAAATAGTATCAGAGCTCATAGACCTGTCGCATGCTAAGCCACACGATTTAAAAGAAAATTCTTAGTATGTTGTGTTTGCAGCATTGTTTGATGTTATACATTAGAAAATAATTGTTCTCATTATTGAAAAATTATAGTGGTGTGAAAGTGCATGTCTAGGAATATTCTGTCTTAGGAAATACTTGATATTTAAGCGTGTCTATTTAAGATCCACATCTCTTTCTTGGGAACTTTCCCGTTGTACCTTCACGGACTACGACATTATTCCAGTATCCGGTTATCATGGCGAGTGCTAAATTTGATTTGGAGAAATTTAATGTAGAAAATAATTTCAACCTCTAGCGACTGAAGATGAAAGCTCTACTAGTTCATCAAGGCTTAGGCAAAGCCTTGGAAGGTAGAAACAAGCTACCATAGAGTCTGACCGAGGACGAGAAAGATGAAACCTTGGAAATAGCATATAGTGCAATTTTGTTGTGGTTGGGAGATGAAGTTCTACGAGTGTTAGATGAGACTACACCTGCTTCATTATGGTTGAAGTTAGAAAGTCTGTACATGATGAAGTCACTCACCAATACGCTGTATTTGAAGAAAAGAATATATACTCTTCAAATGTAGGAAGGAAAGCCCATAAAAGATCATCTAGATGAATTTAACAAAGTAATTCTTGATCTAAAGAATATCAATGTTAAAATTGAAGATAAAGACCATGTAATTCTTTTGCTATGTCCCCTTCCAAGTTCCACAAACACTTCATCGACACCTGATGTATGGTCGAGAAGATCTGACCTTGGACGAAATATAAGCGGCGCTGTACTCGAAAGAAGTAAAGAAAAGAGTATCAGATTCAAGATCTGAAGGCTCAAGTGAAAGTCTTTTTGCTAGAGGTAGAACAGAGAGACAAAATCAATTTGGTGAAAAAGGAAAATCTAGGTCTAAGTCTAAAGCGAAACATAGAAAGTATAAATGCTTCGCTTGTCACAAGGAATGACACATAAGAAAGAATTGCCCAGAGCACAAAGACAAGGAAATTTGTTATGAATATGGAGATGCAACTGTTGCAAATGACTATGTTAGTGCAAATGCACTAATAGTCTCAGAACACGACTCAAAATATGAATGAATACTTGGTTTTGGATGCTCATATCACATGTGTTCCAATAAGAATTGGTTTTCCACTTACAAACCCTTAGATGGGGGCAAGGTCCTTTTGGGAAATAATGCTCCCTGCAACGTCATCAACATCGACACAATTATAATGAAGATGTTCGACGAAATCATAAGGATATTAACAATTGTAAGGCATGTTCGAAAATTGAAGAAAAACCTGATTTCCTTGGGAATACTTGATTCAAAAGGTTATAGCTAAAAAGGTGAAGGAGGAGCTATAAGAAAATTTAAAGGCACTCTGGTTATAATGAAAGGACAGAAAGAGAATAGTCTCTATATGTACAAGGAAACACAATCACATGTGTTACTACTGTTTCCTTAACATCTGATTCTGATGTCATCAGAATATGACATCTAAGAATGGGTCATGTTAGTGAAAGAGGTTTAGTCGAGTTGGCCAAACAAGGATTACTATGCAATCAACAAGTCGGGAAGGTATACTTCTGTGAACACCATGTTTCCGGAAAGTAGTGTCAGATAAAATTCAATGTTGCAATTTATCGAACAAGAGCCACGTTTGATTGTGTACATTCTAACTTCTGGTGTCCTTCCCAAGTACCTTCTCATGGTGGTTGCAGATACTTGTTAACATTCATTGACGACTATTCATGGAATATGTGGATCTTCATTGTGAAACACAAAAGTGAAGCATTTTTCAAGTTTAAATAGTGGGAAATCTTGATTGAAAAGCAAACAAGGAGAAAGATCAAGAGACTAAGAACTGACAATGGTATATAGTTATGCAGTAGAGAATTTAGAAATTTTTGCAAGGATCACAGTATTGTCAAACATTATATCGGGAGGCACACTCCACAACAAAATGAACTTACAGAACGATTGAACATAACTTTAATTGAAAAAACAAGATGTAGGTTGTCAAATGCTGGATTGCCAAAAGAATTTTGGGCGAAAGCTGTCAATACAACTTATTACTTGATCAACAGATGTCCATCAACGACCATTGGTTTCAAAACTCCAGAAGAGATGTGGTCGGGTATTCCAGCAAATTATCGCTTCCGATGGGTCTTCTATTTATTCTATGCCCTTTATTTGATTGCTTGTGGCCAATGCTACACAACTATCGCTTCCACTGCACCAATAATTGGTATCAGAGTCAATTGGTAGATGGCTCTTAACCCAAATGTCATATTATGGCGAAAGAGGGTGAATGCAAGTTGGCTAGACAATGTCTACCAAATGTACTATGTGAGGATAAAGTAGATGAGTTGAAGGAGAAGGAAACATGATGTGAACATGGTGGGGACCACAGTTTTATTGGATCCAGAACCACATAAGTCCATGTATTGGATTGAGACCAAGGTGGAGATAGAGACTTGTTGCGATAGATGCTGATAATATCTATCTAGATATTGAGATGAGAAGTGAAATATCTTAATGGCATGTCTACAACATCATAATGAAATATATAATTGTTAGCAGATCCACAAAAGCACATAGCTGCTCACTGACTTTGATGTAGGGTGCAACACAAACATTAGCTTGGATGCAAGATGTAATACAAACACTAGTAGAGATGAAAGGTGTGGCATGAGCATTGGTTGACATTAAGGCAAGGTGCGAATTTGAAACTTATCAATTATAGGAAATGTGTATGAGTTAATATTAAAATTTTATTCTTGAGTACATAACATATATAAGTATTTATGAGAAAAAATATATGCGTTGAAAATGTATGAGTTTTATACATTGTGCTATCATTCACTCGATCCAAAATATTCAAAGAGACTTTCTATGGCGTGGTTTCGAGTCTAAGAGAAAAATAATTGGATCAAGTAGGATACTGTGTGCAAAAACAAACATGAAGGTAGTCTGGGGGGAAAAACATTCTTCTTTTCAACTTTGCTCTTCTTGGTAAGTTGAAGTTGGGAATTCTTAACGAGACTAATAGTCTTTGGTATCAAGTCCTTACGTCTAAATATGGTTTGGACATCAGTACTGGTTAGAGGGGTGAGTTTTCCTCGGAGAAGGTGTTCCCTTTGGTTTTGTGACCTTGATAGGTTAGCACATATGGCTTAAACTCTATGCATTTGTGTTTAGATGGTTTAACACACCATATTGGAGATGGCCAAAATACTAGTTTCTAACATGATAATTGGGTAGGTTCTTCCAACCTCATGGATCGGTTTCCTAGGCCTTATAATCTTAGCTCTAATAAGGACACTCATATCAGTGACATTGGTTGTTGGTGATGGGATTTGGGTTTGAAACTTATCTTCGTGTCATCATTCTTTTTCTTGGGAACAGGATCACATCGATAACCTTTCAAATGAAATTCAAAAGTGTGTCATTCAGCGTGATATCGTGGTCTCATGACAAATTCAAGCATTACTCTGCCAAGTCTTCTTATTTTCTCCTTAACAGGCAGACTCCCTCTTCGGTTGAAGACCATCGTCCTTTTCATGTTCTTTGGGACTTCAAATCTCTTAAGAAGGTTATCGTTTTTGCTTGGTGTGTTTTCCTAGATAGAGTGCCAAAAATGGATGCCTTGATTAAGAGAGTGATTACTTTTCAACATGGTGGCGGTCCCCTATGTAAACTTTGTGATGATTTTCAAGAAACCTCACAACATATGTTTTCTTCTTGTAGGTTCTCTTATTCTGTGTGTGGCAGTCGGTACACAATTGGCTCGGATTTAACGTTGTTCTCACTGAGAACTTAACTACTGATTTCTTCATGCACATGGACTTACCAATCAATATAAACTGTTAGAAACACTGGAGTGCTATTTGGAAGGTAACAATGTGGTGTATTTGTGATGTAAACCCTCATAGGGTAGCCTTTGAATCAAAGGACAAGAGAGGTCATAAAGGTCACATAACTAGGGCCAAAGCCAAATTTAGACCACCCAAGATCACAAAGGACTCAATTGATCCCAGAGATCATATGGAGGTAGGACATTTATGTTCTTATGTCTTCATTTAACTTAGCTTAATTTTATTTTCATGAGTTGTAATAAATGAGAATTTAATTCTCATGTAGTCTTAGGATTTATGTTTATTTTCATTCAAGTATTTTTTAGTATTTAATTTGATGTAATTTGTGGATTGGAAATTTATTTAATTCCTTATAACATGGTCCAATAGTGGCCAAGTGTCTTTGTTTAGGCATAGCATGGTTAAGACACGTTATGTCTCGGCTAGAACATGAGTTTTCAAAGAGGCATGAGACAAGAAGAAGATAAAGCAAAGAGATAGAGTTTGGTTTTTCAAATTGACATAATGAAGGAAGGGTGTACTGCAATAATTATGGAGCGCAAGACTTAGAGATAAATGCGGAGAATTATTGATTATCCATTCCATTTCAGCTTGGACTCAATTCAAAATCTTAGGAGATAAAGTGAAGCTGATTTCGGTTAAGGTTTCAAGAGTTGATCATCAATCCAAGGAGAGAAAATAGGCATGTGGAGGTTTTGGGATAATATGGAATTGAAACAAGTTTAAATCTTCAACAACTCAGATTTGACCACCTAATCTCAGGGACTAAAAGATTATATAGAAGATCGACTACCACTCATTCAAATCTTAGCCAAGGAAATTATGGAGACCAAGAGAACTTTTCACCAAATTCAAACCTTCAAATTTCAAGTCAGTCAATGACCAAATCACCTCCCTACAACCGAATTCCCAAGGTTGAAGATCAAAACTCATTCAAAGACATTCAAGAAAATCTTTTAAAAAAATACATATTAATTTCGGCCAAGACACAAAGAGCAAGTCAAATCTACCAAGTCCCAACCGAATTACATTAGTTAGGATTTTATTTTTCAAATTTCATTTTGCAAGTTAGGTTTAGACTTAGTCAATTTTCATGGTAACCCTTACGAAACCGAATTTCCTATTTATGTATTCCATTTTTCATTAATGGAAGTTAAGTTGAATTTAATTGATAATTAAAGTGTTTTAGCTGAGAGTGTTTCTCCTAAACCAAGGTTGGCCATAACCACCATTACCAAGTTCTTATCAAACTTCCTTACTTGTGGTGAACCCCATTAGCTTATCAAGCTCTCATGCTTGTGGCGCTTCCCCCTTCATTCCTTTTCCATTTTCAAAGTGCCTCACGCCCAACACAAATTCATTCACATACTTTCCATTTCAAACTGTGATCATACACTTTATAATCCATTCATTCCATTATTCATCTTCATCCATAAAACTTCAAATCCATCATCAACATTCCTACGACACCTTTTCATCACCAACCTTACCTACACACTAAGATCAACCCTCTAAATCCTAACCAACTGAGGACATCAAGACCTAGACTCTCTCATACATACTCACCTAATCTGAGCCTAACATCATCCAAAAACCCTAAACTACTATCCATATGAGACCTAAGATCTACAACCCCAATCACCCACAAGCCTAGCCCCATTTCCATACACAAACCGAACACAAATAGGCCTAAATTTTTAATCGAACATCAAAACCGAATTCTGATTTATAAAGCTCATAACTTCAAGCTAAAAATGATCTTAAAACAAAGGCATCCCCTAGAGGTTATCATCAATTTGGATAACCAGAAATAAAATTACCTTCAATTCTAAGTAGACTTCTATCAAGGACATTGTCAAGTCTATCAAGGTGAAGATGTGACTTTGGATCCACGAAAAATCACTTAAAAATCGACGATTTATGCTGATTAGCTTGTAATTCCGTTGGGTTATCTTATGGATAATTCCTAATCCATTTTCCTCCTTTCTCTTTTCTTTTTCTTTTCTTGTTTTATTTGTTATCTTCTAGTACCTTTAATATTTTATTAATAAATTTTTGCGGATCAAAAAAATTATCAAAGATGGAGCCTGATGTTAACATCCACACCTTACTAAGATAAGATCTTGATCAACTGCGGATCCTATATGTCGTCATATTTTGCTTGAGCTGCAAATTCTATGAAAAATATATCAAATGGGAACAGTTTCACTATGGTTTGATGATTATAAAGTCTTGCATAAGAATATTAGAAATTCAAATCAAAAGTCTAGCTAAGAGAACCAGTTTAGCACCATCAAGCGCTCATCCAAAAGCTTGTCACTAGTAAGAATAATGTTTCATAACATGGATGTTGCCAAGTATCATTAGTATTTTAAATATCATTTTGCAACTGCAATTGCAGTTTCGGGAATCAAAGTAACAACATGTGACCACAATCGTAGTCATATTTTTCCACAATTTTTCTCAATTGTGATAAATGGAATGTAACTACAATTTAAAATATTATATTACATTAACAACAATTGTAAAAAAATTATGGGAAAATTTAGTCGACATGTCACAATTATGGTCGTTATAATATTGTAGACACTCCGTAACCATAATATTGTAGCTGCAAATTGCTATTGTAGAATATAATTTAAAACATGTAAGAATATTTGGATGCAATTTTAACTAGTCATGGACCTAATTTTCATTACTTCTTATGGTTAAATGTTTACAGGCTAGGAATTCGACAGAAGATAAGAACAATGTTTTAAATTGCAAAACCAATCGTAATTACAACCGTATTTTGCGGTTTTGAAAGTCTACATTATAACATCGTAAATGTAATTATGGTGTCATTAACCGCATTTTTCCACAATTTCGATAAATGTGTGGATATTTTAGTTCCTCAAATCATATATATTTTTGGAGTTCAATTATTTGTGAAATAAAACCATTTTCACTTCAGTTAAGACATTCAGACTATTGTAGTTTACTTTTAGAAAGTAACAAACATTTGAGATCTTATTCTATATGATATATTTCTGTTGTAACATGCACACGTGTGCCCTTTAATTTTTTTGAATTCGTTATTCCTTAAGGAGTCAAATTATTTATTGGGAAATCTTGACTCTAGAGACCACTGCATGTTCAAGTAGTAGGAAAGATATGCACTTATGTACAAGAGGTGGAAATAATAATAAGTCAACTCCCTTAAAGTTACACTTATCAATATGGAAATTTATTCCAAAACAAAGAGATGGTCTCAGATAATAATCAGTACTAAAGTAGAATTTCACAAATAATGTGGGGCCTGTGTGCTTTGAAAGAATTCTTTAGGGAATATAGTGGTGTAAATAATGTGATATGAGATTCCAATTTTTTTTTTCTGCCTATAAATTCACTAATAATAATACTCATTTCATTCAATCAAAAATATGAGATATTATAAAAAACTTGTGTCACTATTGTTGTTTGCTCTCATGAACCTTTCATGAAAGGGTAGAGAGTGGATTTGAGCCAAGGATGACTTGCCGACATATGCTTTAATGTAATATATATTCAAATTTCGGGCTTTGCCGGTAGTTAGCCTTGGCTCAGATTTGCTCTCTTTCTTATCATGTGAGACTCAAATAGAGCTTTCTCATTCCACCTATAGATATTATGGATGATTTTTTGTTGTTGTGGTCATTCTAACAAAATATATATTTTATGTATACACAAGAACAATCAGAGTTGATAACATGTTTAAAAGTACTAGGCCATTCACCAACTATATATGCTGATACTACTTGATCAGTGCTTGGTACACCTGGCTTTGTGCAAAGATGCAAAAGGTTCCCATTGGTGGAGGATGTTGTGGTTTTCGGTTGTTTGGTCGATTTGGTTATTAAACTGTTTAGCGTTTTAAACTGTTTGAATTCAATTAAAGTCTGGTCTTGGTTATGGTTTTATGCCAAATCCAACTGCACTTTGTTTTCTTTTGTTAATTGGTGTGTAGATCCTTGGTCGTGTATTTTAGGTTCTTTGTGATTGTTGCTCTTGTTACTTTGTTCTTCTTGGGTTAGCACCCCTTGTACTTTTAATCCAATTATCTTGCTTATCAACAAAAAAAAAAGCTTCATAAAAGGTATTGTGATCTATAGAAGAATTCAAAGAAATTTTCCTTGAGGATCTAAAAGTAGGTAAAAATCCTGGATTATATGGTTTTTTTTTTTTGCAAATAAAAACAACATGAGAGAGATTTGAGCTTCAATTATCTTCAACTTTCAATTTCACTACAAGCAAACCCTAGTTCAGTGAGGGATATATATTTGTGAGAGATTTTTCTCTCACTAATTAACTATGGGTTAGCGAGTAAAAAACAATCTCCTCACAAAACAATAGAAAATATGAATATGTTAAACAAACTATAATAATAATAGGAAGGGAATCCACTTACTTATGAATAAGTTAAAGTAACCTATACCATATTTTAGTCATCTATTTTATAAAGAAAATCTAATGGTTCATATGATTTGAATTAGTCAATAGATCTGAAATATCATAGAATGAATGACTAAGATGTGAAGTAAGTTTTTTTAACTTGCTCATAGAGTAAGTGAATCTTATCCATTATAAATTTACCCATGGAATTATCCATTGCTAATCCCTCCCAAATTTTGGGAAAATGCTAGAAACCGAATTAACCTGTGAAAAATGCTGTTATTTCGATCTTTGTTTCTCTTCGTAACAAGACGATCCTTATTTTTTCTTTCTCTGAGCAGAACCACTGTTGTTCGATTCTCGGTTCTGTCCAAAATCGCTGTTCCTCAATTGATATGTTATTTCATAGGCTTAGGTTTCCAATTTATTTCGTGTTATTTGGTTATGTTCCTGAGCCTACTGTTTTCAAACTTCTTGGTTTTCCATTTTGTAGATATTGTTCTTAAATTAGTGGTTAGTGTAGTTTAAATTTATTAAATATTTTTGGGTTTACTTAATATGAACCTACTGATATATATATATATATATATATATATATATATATATATATATATATATATATATATATATATATATATATATATATATATATATATATATATATATATATATATATATATAATATGGTATAATTTTACTTTTCTATTTTGCTCTTAATA
>NC_032015.1:12217854-12233446 GCF_001865875.1 Lupinus angustifolius | reverse complement strand
TATATATATATATATATATATGTTATTTTCTGTTAAACTTGTCATATTTTCTGTTAAATTTATTATAATAATGTTATTTTCTGTTAAACTTGTCATAATATATGCTATTTTAATTATGTGCCTTAGTCTATTTTTATTTTTTGATAATATATGTGCCTAACTTTCCAAGATAGGGCAACGAATTGGTGAAGAGCTGTAACTTTGTAACCTAAATTCTCCCTCCTATACTAAGAGTGAGAATATCTATTATCATATAAATATGTAAGACAAACACTTACTTAAGTGTTTTCATTTGACAAATTACGATTTTTTTATAGATAAAATGATGAAGAAAGAGATAAATAATACTCATGATTGGGAATTGTACAAGCAAGAGATACAATTAATGAAAGATATTTTGTATGTAATTTGGAAAATATATATAATTAAGAGTAGGGATCCACGTACTCTAATAGTAAATTGGTAAAACTTATTTTTCATCATAGCCATTAATTCTATGGACATTTAATGATTTCCATCTACTCACTAATTCAAACCATTGGATTTCTCTAGAATTGATGGCTAGGATGAGGAGCAAGTTTTAAAAACTTACTCTTGGAGCAAGTTTTAAAAACTTACTCTTGGAGAGCAAGTTTTAAAAACTTACTCTTGGAGTAAGTGGATCCCTCCCCTAATTTTAAATATTCACATGTATCTTACAAATGTCTTACTTCGGGAGGGATAAATAACACATTATAAGTCTAGTACAATATTTTAAATTGCATTTTTACAACCACAATTGTTATGACAATATTATAATTTTGGGAGTCTCCACAATACTATTGCGACCATAATTGTAATCCTATCAACTATATATTCTCATAATTGTAATAACACAATATAACGGTAATTCAAAACATGGCATCAATGTTTGTGAACCTTTCCACAAATGGAGACCTACCAACATTTCCTTTTCTAGCAAACACCTTCCACACTTTTTTATCAGCAAACGCAAATTTTACTAAATTAAGAGAAGAATTACAAAAATATCAAAAGCCATAGATGAAATTAACAATGAAAACAAAAAAAGTTACAAGAAGATATTGAGAAATGTTAGGGGATTAGCTACCCAGACTGAATAATTTATTGAATATTTGTCCCTATGTATATTGATTCAAAGTCAAGATTTAATCTTTGTGGATTCAAGAATCTAATGAAGAGAAGACTTAAACGAGTTAAAAATTTGGTCGTTCCTAGCTAATCAAATTGGCCAAATAGTAGCTAACCAAATGACTCCAAAGTTTCTAGCACTTCCTATCTTTCACCAGGCCCATGTGAGTGTTAAAATGACGAGTGAGTGCAAGAGGAATAGAAATGTTGATATCCAAGCATTTCTAGGTAAGTTGCCAAATTGAATAGGTGAGGTTGTACGAAGATAAAATGTGTTTAGTAAACAGGATAATCGTTACATAAGAGACAAAAAGGACTTGCTTCGTGATCAAGTGGAATCCCCCTCCTAATATTAGCATCCTGAAGCAGACTAAGGTTATAGAGCCTCTGAAACCTAATAACAAAATTTGTAGACCTCAATCAATTATGAAGCTAGTAAAAGACTCATACCCAACACAGTGGATATTATGCTCCTAGAATTAATGAATGTCATTGGAGCCCTTAGAAGACATCTAACCTAAATCCCTGACCCAAGCAAAAGTTTTGAGAGTGGAAGTCTCAACCTAGCCCTTGAAAATTATTAATACCCTAGCGATACTTAGACCTCAACACTTGCACCAAAAAAGTATCCCTCTTAGTAATGAGGCGCCAATTTCATTTCTCAAGAAGAGAAATATTAAAAGAATGGATATCTCTAACCCATAACCCACCCTCAGACTTAGGCTTGCACACAGTCTCCCATTTGACCCAGCTAATCTTCCTATTAGTATCATCTCCTCCGTAGAGAAAATCCATTCAATTTTTTGGATAGAGTGAACAACTAAAATTGATCAAGATGACCCGTAAACCGAAGGAAAATTGATTCATTTCCTAAGAGGAAAGTCTGTTGTGAATTCTATCGATGAGAGGTTTCCAAGTTTCCCGACGTCTTTGATTAACACCCACTGAGATTGCCAAGTAAGAGAAAGAGTGATTAGAAAGCTTGCATCGAAGAGAATCAATCATTCTCCTAATAGAGTCCACCTCAACATTCATCCTAATCAATTTGTTCTTAGTGAAAACAATTTTAAGACTCGAAGAAAACTCAAAATATCATAGAATACTTTTCATACCCCAAATGTTTTGACCAGAACAATCACCAAGTAAGATCGCATCGTCAACAAATTGAGGAGATAGACAATAATATTGTCGAGACCCACTTTATAGGGTATGAATAGACTTTGTGAAGTGGCTCGTCTCATGAGGCCATAAAGGCCTTCAACCGCAATAAGGAAGAGAAATGAGGATAAAGGATCTCCTTGGTAAAGACCACATTGAAGAAGAATATCCTCCGTAGGGTTACCATTAACAAGGATCTAAGTTGTAGCAATGGTCCAACAATCCATGATCCAACCTCTCTATTAATGGTAAAACCCTAACTAGGACATCATGTGGTCAATGAAACTCCAAGAAATGGAATCAAAAGCTTTTTCAAGTCTATCTTGAAAATGTTGCAAGAGCGTCCAATTTTATTTGCATCATGGATGATTTCATTGAGCACAACCATACCATCAATAATGTGTCTCCCTTTAAGAAAAGCAGATCTGGTGTTATTGATGACCTTTCCCAAAACATTTTGTAACCAGTTTATGAACAACTTCACAAGAATTTTATAAAAATGGCCGACTAGAGAGATCGACCTGTAATCTCCAATGTGGCGAGGGCTATGTTTCTTCGTGATTAGGAAAATGAAGGAGAAATTAACATCTTTAGTAATTTTACCGTTAATGTGAAACTCACGGACCATAGCAATGATGTCATCCTTTAGAATATTCCAAAAGACTTTGATGAATTTAAAGTTGAAGCCATCAGGCCCAAGGCTTATGCCATCCTTATAGTCCCAAATATAATTTTTGATCTCCTCCTCATCAAAGTTTGTTGTGAGGGAAACATTGTTCGAAATTATTAATTGATTGAAAGGAATGCCAATGAGTGTAGGGTGATCCCAATTATGTTCAATGAATAAGTGTTCGTCGTGATTTCGAACACCTTGTCTGACAACGTCAACATCCTCAATCCATTGGCCACGAATCCTAAGCACTTGCAAAGTGTTATTCCTTATTTGGATATTCATAAGCCCGTGAAAGTACTTAAAATTAGTATCTCATTGTTTAAGCCACCTAGATATAATTTTTTTTAAAGAGGAGATTAGGCTACATCGACCTAGCTTTCCAGAAGTCAACCCAAAGCTAAGATCTTTTAAGGATTTCATCTTCGTTATGGTCCATGGATTCACTCTTCCAATCAAGCTTGTGAATCTGACAAGAAGTAGTGTCAATTTTTTTATCAATGTATCCAAAATTCTCCTTGTTCAAGCCCCTCAAGATATTTTTTAACTTCTTGAGTTTCTCCTTAGGACAAACATACTCTATCCAGACGACAATAGATTATCCCATTTCCACTCAACAAAAGTTTCAAACTCCTTATCATAGAACCAAACATTAATCATCCTAAAAGGTTTAGGGCTCCAGTCTTGTTTGTTATCAGAAAGAACAACAACAAGTAATTAGAAACATATATTTTCAGACCTTTATGAATCAAAACAGGTCTAGAAGAATATGTCAAGCCTAGTTTTTCCATCACCTTTGACCAAAGTGAAACACCTTCTAGCAAAAGGAAGGTCTAGAAGATTCAAATTGTTGATGAAAAAAATGAAGTCTTGAATTTCCTTTAGCCGGTCATGTTTTTCACATCCCTTATGCTCCTTAGGTGACTTAACCAAATATTAGTCCCCAACAAAATACCACAATTTCTCATAAGAGTCTTGTCTCTATTGTTCAAGTTTGAGTTGAACCTTCTGCTTTTCGTTGGTGTTGCAAGGACAGTAGACTTTGATTAAATAAAAAAGTTCATTAGAACTCGAACAATTCCCAATGATCCCAAGGTAACCTTTCCCACTTTTCATAAAGATTTTTTGAAATTTATCTCAACGCCAATTGCTAAGCAAGCCACTAGATTTCCAAATTGAGGGTTGGAACTCCCAATCAAAGTTAGAACCATCCCATAATTTTTTGCATAAGTTAAAATCAATTAGTTCTATCTTCGTTTCCTGAATACAAAGGAAAACAATTTTCACCTTCTGAACCGTGGTACTTACAACCCTCTAGCGTTCCATGAACATCTGAAATATTTGTGGAGAAAGGGAACAAGTTGTTTTGTATGGTTTTTAAAGAAATCCCATGCTCTCTTCCTACTCTAATTTCATCTTTTTCTCTCCTTTGAGGAAGGTCTCGTTGTCTCTCTCGTATTCCTCTTTTTTTTTCTCTCTCGTAGTTTTAGATACCTCAAATCCCTAAGATGTTAATCATAAGATAGGATATTCAACTATCATATTATTTTTTCTGCGTTTAAATTATTCAAATACTTATTGTTGGAAATGTCGTTGTGCTTAAACACCACCAGTGATATTCTAGATTTTGGTTGTTGTTATGGTAAATTTACCGCAATTATGAAAAATTATGGTTAATATTGCCATATTTATAACTGTAACTCTAAGTTGAGGCTCCAAAACCACAATATTACACGTATAAAGTGTATTTTAACATAAAAGGATAACAAGATTAGTGACATTCTTACTGTGAATCCTAGGGTGAATTGGATTAGTGGCCTGCACATATTCTCCTATATTGCCAAAGAATTCACACACACGTACACACACACACACACACACACACATATATATATATATATATATATATATATATCATGTCCATAATATCCATATATCATGTCCATAATATCCATATATCTTATAATTAACAGCAAATATCTATTTTGTTCTTACAATTTTTTTACATTTGCGAAAAGTTGGAAACCCCAAAATGGCCCCCAATAATATTAAATATGGTTTAAATTAGTTTTTTTTTTGTATTTTTGTGACCCCTAACAGAGACTATCTTAATCCACATTTATAGTCTTTAAGTACTAGTTTAAATTTCTATTTTTTGAGATCAAATTGATAGACACAAAAATTTTAAGAGCCAAAGTGAATATTCGCTTTTGCAATTAATTTAATAACCTTCTCTTTTTCAGCTTCCTAATTTTCAGAATTTATTACTAATTGTATTCCTTAAATTTTGTTATTTGAAGATTGAAGCATAAAAAATTATCAAATGATGTTTTATTTTCACTAAAAAAACAATGTTATTTATTTCCAAAGAGAGGAGAAAAGGTTCAATCAATTAATAAATGGAAGATAGGCCAAAATGTCAAAAGTTTGATTCTTAGGAGTGATACTTGTTGGAATGGATAACCACACATCCCGATAGAGATTATTTTGTTACCCATAGAGTGAGGGGAACCCTTGGTTATACAAAAAATCGACTTGGAATTTTTAATAAAAATGTAATACGATGTCTTCTCCAAAAGTTATAGGATTTAATTGGTTTAGGTTGGGTTTAACCTAATAAGTTTAGGTGGAAATAGATCACACCACATATTACTTGGCCTATAACAATATTGTCTTCATAATAGAGTTTAACTATCAAGTTAGTGATGGATTGGATTGGTTCCTCTACGCATAGGACAATAGAGAATCAAACCATGAATGAAGAAAGACAAGAGATAAAAAAGCATATTACTTATGTCGCACCTTGATTTTTGGTTATGCAGCCTTTTTAAGTCGTCACTACATTTTTTGTTGCTAAAACATAAAAACTCTCTTTTATGCCAAAATTGGATATAATGGTCATTAAATAATAGTTTTGAGATCAAGAGTCAATTATAGAGTTAGAATGGTATTTTTACCCCGTCCTCCCGTAATAAAACGATACCTTCACTAATTGCATGAATTTTTATACCCTTATATTATATATTAAAATTTAGTTATTAAAACAAAATATTTTCTGTTTTATTTTTTTTGTCTAACAAAAGTTACCTTTGCTCCTACGTACCGTATATGCGCTAGAGAATCAAGACTACGTAGTTCTGGGTTTAAAAATGATTTATTTGAAAATATAATTGGTCAATTACTAAATTTATTCATTTTAAGAGAGTGAAACAGTAAACACTACTGTCTCCATCACATATCATCTCACTCAGATAGAAATGTATATGTTTTTAAAACAATAATAATTAATTTTTATCCATATTAAGAAGGATGAAACAACATAAAGTAACCTATTACTGCATCTCATCTCGAAGATAATATTTTAAGAAATAATGAATGTTTATCCACTATAAGAAGGGTGAAGCTACAGAAACTAATGTCTGCATCATAACACATTCAAAGAGATATTTTTAAACTAATTAAAGTTTATCCACTTTAAGAATAGTTACATGTGCCAAAATTGATATTTAACAACGCTCATTCAACAACGCTCGTGTGTTGAACGTTGTTAAATGTAAGGCGAAAGGGAATCAACAACGCACGGTTAAGTAAGCGCCGTTAAATATGATAGGTGGATATACATTCAACAACGCTTGCTTCAATGATCATTGTCGAATATATGAGTCAAAGATTTAATAGCGCTTAGTGAAGTGAGTGTTGTTGTTTCTTACACATTCAACAATGCTTGTTTCATTGAGCGCTGTTAAAAGTCATACATTCACACATTCAAAATGTTTGCTTCAGTGAGCGTTGTTAAAAGTCATGCACTCACACGTTTAATAGTGCTTGCTTCAGTTAGCGCTGTTAAAAGTTACACATTCAACAACGCTTACTGTAGTGAGCACTGTTAAAAATCATACATTGATACATTCAACAACGATTTTTCAGTGAGCGCTATTAAAAATCACACATTCAACATCAATTGTCTTAGTGAGCATTGCTAAAAAACCATACTTGTATTAGTGAGCGCGAATCTTTGCAGATTTAAAAATAAAACCTCACACATAATACACATATCATCCAGTTTTCTATTTCTCTTATTCTTCTTCTCCTCCATGGTTTACCGTTTTTTTCGCTTTTACTTTTAGTTTATCTCTTCAAACAAGTTATCAGTTTTTTGTTTATCACTTCGAGCATAAGGTGAATCATTATCTTATTTTACCTTATTTATACCTATTTGATCCACTCTTGCTTCTTACATTTATATCTATGTTAAGTGCTTATTTTATATTATAGGAATATGTCTAGGTTGGATCTAGCTAGAGTCTTTTTTGATTTAACAAACTTGTAATCTTTGTTTGTATTTCTTATATTTGGTTATTATTTTTTCATCCTTATTTTCTATGTAAATTTTGATTTGATTCTTATTATATTGAATATGAACTGTCTTTTTGTCGTTGACCAGAAATCATTTTATTTCTTCAGTTAAGGGAGACAAGAAATTCATGGATTAGTCGTCTACATCTTCACCATATTCGTCCCTTTCATTAGTGCATGTAATCTTCTGGATTAATGGATTTGAACTAAGGGACACAAGTTCATGCAATGTTTTAAGAATTGGGTTTTCAGAATGATGTTTCTATTGTCAAATCTCTTCTAAACATGGTGGAATTGAGCATGTTTGTCATGTGTTTGATATAATTTTTGAGATAAATGTTGCCTTATTTAGCAAGTAGACATTTAGCAGCGCTCACTACTGTTAAATGTCTACTTTCAATAGCGCTTTGAATTTAACCATATATTATGTTGTGCTCACATAGGCGGCGCTCGAAAGCATTGTTGAATTACAATTTTAAGTGTTGTTGTTTTGCTATTCTGACGCAATGTTAAGTAGCAGAAACTAATATTCACACCCGTCTCATCTCCAAGAGATATTTTTTAAGAGTTTAAAATCTATGGACTAATAATTTAATTTTTTTACACTATCAACTTATCATCTACCATTGATTTGTATTACTTTTGTTTAAGATACAATAATAGTTAACATATAAATGGTGAATGATTTAGTAATAGTGCAAAAATATTTATATTGTCAGTATATACATATTAAATCCATTTTTAGTAACAAGTGAAATTTTTATTTCGATTATTTTAAATGAAGAAAAAAAATTGCTAAAAAACCATACTTGTATTAGTGAGCGCGAATCTTTGCAGATTTAAAAATAAAACCTCACACATAATACACATATCATCCAGTTTTCTATTTCTCTTATTCTTCTTCTCCTCCATGGTTTACCGTTTTTTTCGCTTTTACTTTTAGTTTATCTCTTCAAACAAGTTATCAGTTTTTTGTTTATCACTTCGAGCATAAGGTGAATCATTATCTTATTTTACCTTATTTATACCTATTTGATCCACTCTTGCTTCTTACATTTATATCTATGTTAAGTGCTTATTTTATATTATAGGAATATGTCTAGGTTGGATCTAGCTAGAGTCTTTTTTGATTTAACAAACTTGTAATCTTTGTTTGTATTTCTTATATTTGGTTATTATTTTTTCATCCTTATTTTCTATGTAAATTTTGATTTGATTCTTATTATATTGAATATGAACTGTCTTTTTGTCGTTGACCAGAAATCATTTTATTTCTTCAGTTAAGGGAGACAAGAAATTCATGGATTAGTCGTCTACATCTTCACCATATTCGTCCCTTTCATTAGTGCATGTAATCTTCTGGATTAATGGATTTGAACTAAGGGACACAAGTTCATGCAATGTTTTAAGAATTGGGTTTTCAGAATGATGTTTCTATTGTCAAATCTCTTCTAAACATGGTGGAATTGAGCATGTTTGTCATGTGTTTGATATAATTTTTGAGATAAATGTTGCCTTATTTAGCAAGTAGACATTTAGCAGCGCTCACTACTGTTAAATGTCTACTTTCAATAGCGCTTTGAATTTAACCATATATTATGTTGTGCTCACATAGGCGGCGCTCGAAAGCATTGTTGAATTACAATTTTAAGTGTTGTTGTTTTGCTATTCTGACGCAATGTTAAGTAGCAGAAACTAATATTCACACCCGTCTCATCTCCAAGAGATATTTTTTAAGAGTTTAAAATCTATGGACTAATAATTTAATTTTTTTACACTATCAACTTATCATCTACCATTGATTTGTATTACTTTTGTTTAAGATACAATAATAGTTAACATACAAATGGTGAATGATTTAGTAATAGTGCAAAAATATTTATATTGTCAGTATATACATATTAAATCCATTTTTAGTAACAAGTGAAATTTTTATTTCGATTATTTTAAATGAAGAAAAAAATATTCTTCTTCTCCTCCATGGTTTACCGTTTTTTTCGCTTTTACTTTTAGTTTATCTCTTCAAACAAGTTATCAGTTTTTTGTTTATCACTTCGAGCATAAGGTGAATCATTATCTTATTTTACCTTATTTATACCTATTTGATCCACTCTTGCTTCTTACATTTATATCTATGTTAAGTGCTTATTTTATATTATAGGAATATGTCTAGGTTGGATCTAGCTAGAGTCTTTTTTGATTTAACAAACTTGTAATCTTTGTTTGTATTTCTTATATTTGGTTATTATTTTTTCATCCTTATTTTCTATGTAAATTTTGATTTGATTCTTATTATATTGAATATGAACTGTCTTTTTGTCGTTGACCAGAAATCATTTTATTTCTTCAGTTAAGGGAGACAAGAAATTCATGGATTAGTCGTCTACATCTTCACCATATTCGTCCCTTTCATTAGTGCATGTAATCTTCTGGATTAATGGATTTGAACTAAGGGACACAAGTTCATGCAATGTTTTAAGAATTGGGTTTTCAGAATGATGTTTCTATTGTCAAATCTCTTCTAAACATGGTGGAATTGAGCATGTTTGTCATGTGTTTGATATAATTTTTGAGATAAATGTTGCCTTATTTAGCAAGTAGACATTTAGCAGCGCTCACTACTGTTAAATGTCTACTTTCAATAGCGCTTTGAATTTAACCATATATTATGTTGTGCTCACATAGGCGGCGCTCGAAAGCATTGTTGAATTACAATTTTAAGTGTTGTTGTTTTGCTATTCTGACGCAATGTTAAGTAGCAGAAACTAATATTCACACCCGTCTCATCTCCAAGAGATATTTTTTAAGAGTTTAAAATCTATGGACTAATAATTTAATTTTTTTACACTATCAACTTATCATCTACCATTGATTTGTATTACTTTTGTTTAAGATACAATAATAGTTAACATACAAATGGTGAATGATTTAGTAATAGTGCAAAAATATTTATATTGTCAGTATATACATATTAAATCCATTTTTAGTAACAAGTGAAATTTTTATTTCGATTATTTTAAATGAAGAAAAAAATATTAAATTCAATGCTTAAAAAACAAAATTTTATCATTAAAAATGAAATTAAAATAAATAATAAAAAGAGAAGATGAAAAAAAAGTACATACTTAAATGTAACATCCGAAAGGAGAGATAAGGGACACAAATATCTTTCTTGTGATTTTTTTCTATTTCTCTTTGTTTCTGTTGTTGTGTGTGGTTGTGCCCAAGCCTCTATTTATAGGATGGTTTTGACACATATTAAAAATAAAAAAGGAATTTCTCTTATTAATGACTCTAATAAATTAAAATGATTATATTATTAATTTTTAGAAATAACCATCAAATATGCAATTAATTGCTTTTATTTATAATTTAGATATTGAGTGTAAGTTTGTTTCAGAAACATCTAAAAGTTCTCTTCTTAATTATATAAATCTGTAAAATATTATTGATATTCATCTACGAGTAAAAGATAATGATTTTACCTTAAAAAAAAGTATTTGGAATGATCTTTTTTGGGTAGAAATTATATAATGACTTTATAAATGCTTTTTCATTACTCATATGCGGGTAAAACTAATCATTTTATTATATAGTCACAGAAATGAATAGGCTGTCTTTTTATTTTTATTAAAAAACGAAATCCAAAGGAAATCACACATGTTTCTTTTATAAATGGATTCTCTCCAATAAGTATATATTAAGTCACTTAAAACCTTTTTAAGTTTTATTTTAGGAAGAAAATGAAATTTGGAGGAAAAAAATAATCTAAAATGGTTTAACACCATTATTGAACCAAATTAGGTGTTCATTAAATACTTTTTTATTTTAATATTAAATTGAAACGAAAAAATGAGAGGGATTTGACTTAGAGGTGATATGTGATCATTATTGATCTCACGAGTTCTCATTAAGTCATTTAAACTCCCATTTTATATGAGTGTAACATCTAAAATTATTTTCTTCCTCAGGTTATTTTTTTCAAATCCAAAGCTTTCTAGTCTGATCAAAAACTTTTTCATGACAGATTTGTTTATATTATCTACATATTTTGATATTTGCTATTATTTATCATTTTGAATATAAAAATATGGATCGGAGAAAATTGAGTATTCACATATTATTTATTATGAGGTCCTAATTCTTTATGGCTGGGGATACTGTAGACCTTTGCACTTCTGTCCCTTCGATAAATGGAGAGGGAGCCTACATTTTGTTTCCTCATGTTGACAAAGACTTAGACAATGACAATAGATAGTGAGTATCTGACCCAAATAAACGAGTCATGTATGAAAAAGGTTCGAGTCAGATCAGAATTTTTTCTTAAGTATGTAAGGCTGATTCTTTTAAAAAAAAAAGCCTAATGTACTTAACAAGCTAAATTTTAGATCATTTATAAAGTTTTCTAATCTAACAAGTGAGTCTATTTAATTAAGTTATATAATTATATTTATATTATATTAATATAACTATGAAATTTTAATATAAGAATTGTATACAAAAATATAATTTTGTTAGTGTTAGATGAATCTATTTAAAAATATGGTTATTAGCCTATTTAATAATAAGCTAACAAGTCAGACTAAAAATTTAAATAGATCATACCCAAGCTAATAACTTTTTTAAACAGGTACACAAATAAAGCTCATGCTTCTCTATGCGATATTGACTTCGCTTATTTAAGGCACAATCTAATCTATTTCTAAGTAAGTATTAAAATCCAATACCTTGGGTTGGATCATTCAATCTTTACTAGCCCGAAGGAAAAAACTATTATCACATTATTATGGATATTAAAATAAAATATGTATATTTTCTAATATGTGTTAAGATAATTCATCACTGTCTTGGTAATAAAGAAATTATTCAGACTTTATTTGTGAGTTTGGAAAATTCTCCGGGAGTAGGAATAACAATAAAAACTGAATCCGTGGGTACCCGCCCAAACCGAACCTGAATTTAACGGGGAAAACCCAATGTGATACGGTTTGGGTTTTACCCGGGTTTAAATTTTGGGTTCAGGTTTGGTATAGCAATGACCCTAACCCGAACCCATCACGAAGTAAGGTAATTCAATTTAAAATTGAAATTTCTATCATTTGCCAATTCTTTTTAACTTCTAATTTTACTTTACATACTATTGGATTTTTAAACATAAAAGAAATGAAATAATACAAGAGAAAATAGAAATGTTAGAGAAAAATTACATGAAAATAATATCATATTTTACTGAATACTTTATCATTTTCGCGTTTTTTTTCGAGTATGGGGATGATATTTTTATTTTCAACCACGTTGAGTTTGGGTTCGGGTTCGAGTTCAGATTTTGAATTTCAGGTTCGGGTTTAAGTATGTGCAAACCCGACCCCGCCCCGTTACCATTCCTATCTGGGAGGAAGGATTAAAAGAATTTAGAATTATTCATTTCCATATCATTATTCATTCCTACTTAATTCTATTTTTTTTAATAAATAAGTGCCATCAGCAACTTCCCAGTAAAATAATGATTCGATTTTTATTAATGTATTCTATTTAGCATACCTACGTTTTAAAATATTAACATTTTTATAGGAGAATATACCTTTGATAAAGTTTAAATACATACATATTTATAATATTCAATTTTTTATATTTTCTGAAAAATGCTCATAAAAATTACTTTATGAAAAATAGTACAGAATAAAAATAATTTGTTAAAATGCTTAACAATTTCTCCAATAATTTTCATAAATGTAAAAAAATGTATTTAAATATCGTTCTTTAAAACAGGGATATTTAAAATCCAAAAAAAGACATTTAAATTAGAGGTTTGAAGGGAAATTGGTTGAATGCATTTATTGAAAATCATAAAAATAATTGAGAATGAATAAAATAATAGGAATCCAGAGTAGAAGAAAGAGAAAGATATTAATCATTTATTAATAAAATGAGAAAAATGGGATGTCATTTATTAATTATTTTGATTTATTTTAATCCGACTATTATTGAATATGCATGATGTACAATGTATCGACTTTTAAGGTTTTGAAGTAATTATTTCCCTCGTTGGTGCAATTTAGATAGAGTATAACTTAATCTGAGAGTAAATAGATTATAGCCATCCATTTTGCCACAATTATAGCCATGTATTTTTGCCACAATCATGGTTAAACATTGATGGTTGAACTACTATTTTTCTAATTTTATAATGTGTATAGGTTACGGGGAGAAAAGGGAGTCATGCAAATCTAGATAAATGGGAATTTCATTTGGGAAAGATATTTTTGAAAATGGAGCATCCTTCAAGGTGGATATGTGTAAAAGCCAAATTATATCAATGACGAAGCTTTTAACGTTGCTGATGACAAATCAATAAGATCATTATAAGTTCATCAGGTGCATTAGGATGTAGTTAAATCTATTTACGTTGAACTTTAAAATAGAGCAGTGATCTATCAAATATAAGTAGGATTAAAACTCGATTATTGTTATTGATAACAAATATAAACATAATAAATGTTGGGAAATCATGCTCCAAATGTATTGGATTCTACACCAAAGTCTACGTTTGGATTTACAAGCCTAATTATAAATTGAGAATTATTTCAACAGAAAGCTTATATAATTTATACTTAAATATCATATATAGAAATTGTTGAAGTTTGAAGAACCAGAAGCTTGTTTGCTTCTACTGGTTTTGTTGCAGAAAGACAAAAAGAAAGTAATGAAGAAGAAAAGGAAGTCGTGTATAGAGAAGAGAAGAATTGGAGTTGTGTGTGTGAGAGAATTATTGAAGAAGGAATGAATGAAAATGAATAGGAAGTAAATCTTGCAAAATGAATGATCAAAACTGAATCATTCCTCTTTTAGAATGCATTAACTACTTTTTGAATTACAACCTTCTATTTATTGAAGGATTACAACCAACTTTTCAATTAGCAATGAATTACAATTTAACACACCCCCTTAATTCATGCTATCTATACTAACAACACCTAATTGATTCCTTTGCCTTTCGAAATCACTCCTCTTCAAAGGCTTTGTTAATATGTCAGCTAGTTGCTCACTTGATTTGCAGAAAACCAAGCTTAATTTGTTCTTCTCCACTTGATCTCTTATGAAATGGTATTTGGTCTCTATATGCTTGCTTCTTCCATGAGCTACTGGATTCTTTGCCAAGTTTATTGCTGATTTGTTGTCAACGAATATCACCATTGGCTCATCATTCTGCAATCCCAATTCCATGAGTAGTGCCTTCAACCATAGAGCTTGTTGTCCACCAAAACATGCTGATATATACTCAGCTTCACAGGAAGAGAGTGCAACCACTTTCTGTTTCTTTGAGCACCAACTTATAGGTGCTTCACCAAGCTTGAATAAGTAGCCACTTGTGCTCTTCCTATCATCCTTGTCCCCACACCAATCAGAGTCAGTGTATCCATGAATGATGTTCATTTTTCTGCTCTGTTCTGATTTTCTGAGTGCTGGAAACATTATGCCATAGTTCATGCTTCCTTTGAGATACCTCAGTACTCTCTTCACTGCTGCTAGGTGAGAAAGCTTAGGATTCTCCATATACCTGCTCACTAATCCCACTGCATAGGCTAGATCAGGTCTTGTGTTGCAAACATACCTTAGAGACTCTATCATCTATCTGAACAAAGTTGAGTCCACTGCATCATCTTCTGAATTTTCAGTGTTAGAGTTGCATAGAGAATGGCCAGTTTCAATAGGTGTTGAGACTGAATTACACTCTGCCATGTTGAATCTTGTAAGTATATCAGAGATATACTTCTTCTGATGCATTAAAATCCCTGCTTCTGTCCTGAGAAATTCAATTCCTAGAAAGTATGAAAGACTTCCTAGATCAGTCATCTCAAACTCATGTTTCAGCTTCCTTTTACACCATTCAATCTGATCATTGTTGTTGCCTGTGATGAGCAGGTCATCCACATATAAACAAATCACTATAGAGGCTTCAGTAGTGACTTCTTTGGTGTAAATACCATGCTCATTGATGCATCTTAGAAAACCAAGCTTCAGCAAGAATCCATCTATTCTTTTGTTCCAAGCCCTGGGTGCTTGTTTCAACCCATACAAAGCTTTATGCAATCTATAGACTTTGTGTTCTTGTTCTGGAACTGAGAAACCAGGAGGTTGAACCACATATACTTCCTTGTCTATTGGACCATTTAAGAAGGCAGACTTCACATCCATTTGGCAAATTGACCACCCTCTTGAACTTGCAATAGCTATAACAAGCCTTATGGTCTCTATTCT
>NC_032015.1:12203639-12217754 GCF_001865875.1 Lupinus angustifolius | reverse complement strand
TCACCTTTATCATCCAACTTCTTCCTCCTACTATCTGGTATATGTTTGAAGCACACAGATCCAAACACTTTGAAGTGACTGACTTTTGGCTTGACTTCTGTCCATGCTTCTTCTGGAGTCTTGTTCTCCAACCTCTTAGTAGGACATCTATTCAATATGTAGGTTGTTGTTGCTACTGCCTCAGCCTAGAACTTCTTTGGTAGTTGCTTTGTCTTGAGCATACTTCTTGCCATGTTCAACACAGTTCTATTCACCCTCTCAGCTGCTCCATTGTGTTGAGGAGTGTATGGAGCAGTTATCTCATGAGTTATGCCTTCAGCTTCACAATGATTTTGAAACTCATGAGAGATATACTCTCCTCCACCATCACTCCTTAACAGTTTTAAACTATTTCCACACTGCTTTTCTGCTGCTGCCTTGAAGCTTTTGAACTTGGCAAACACATCACACTTCTTCTCTATTGCATAAATCCAAAGCTTCCTTGTGAAATCATCCTTGAAGGTCACAAAATATCTGCTTCCTCCAAGTGAATCTGTTTCCATAGGGCCACATACATCAGTATAGACCACCTCAAGTGGTTGAGTGGTTTTAGTTGGAATTTGTGAGCAGAATCTGTTTCTGGTTTGTTTGCTTGCAATACAATCATCACATACATCATCTGAGGCTCTGAAAGTAGGTAATCCTTGGACCATTCCATCTTGGTACTTCAAGACTCTTGAAGTTAAGGTGTCCAAATCTTTGATGCCAAATCCACTTCTCATCTGTTATGGATCCTAGACACTTTTGATTTCCAAGCTGAATGCCAATCTTAAAGGTCCTGTTTTGTGCTAGAGGAGCTTTCAAGACTAGCACTCCCTTTTTGTTGAACACTTTGAGCATCTTTTCTTCTAATCTCATCTTGTACCCTTTCTCAAGCAATTGTCCAAGACTTAGAAGATTGCTCTTCATTCTTGGCACATATAGCACACTTGAGATGTATGAGATTGATCCATCTTTCTTCTTGATCATCACTTTACCAATTCCTTCTGCCTTGATAATGCTATCATATGCAAACTTGATTCTGGTTTCAACTGAATTGTCCAAGGTTACAAACCAATCCTTATTCCCTGTCATGTGATTTGAACAACCTGAATCAAGATACCAACTACTTGAATTCTGTTCTTGTTGATTTGTCACCATGAGTAGAGCATCATCTGATTCACTAATTCTTTGACAAGAATCAATGCTTCTGGCCATCAATAGCACCTCTTCCTCTGATTCCTCATCTTTGGCTAGCCTTGCTTCTGCTTCTTTGGTATGGATGACTCTTCTTTCCTTACATTCTGAGGCAAAATGTCCCCAATTTCTGCAGTTGAAGCACTGAATTTTGCTCTTGTCCTTCTTGTGTATTCCAACCAACTGATTACTCCCTTTCTTGGCTCTACTGACTTCACCACCATTACCCTGTCCTGATTGCTAGAGTTAGTTCTTTGCTGTGAATTCAGTCCAGGCTTCGAATTGTCAGTCTCAAATCTCCTGCCACCTTGCCATTTTGTCTTGTCTCTTCTGAATCTATCATTCTGTCCAGGACCACCCTTCTTCTTGAACTGTGCACTCAAAGCATGATCTGACTGTCTGTAGATCTGCCTCTCCATGAATCTTTGCTCATGCACTTCTAAGGACCCTTGCAGTTCATCAATTGTTAGATTGTCAAGGTCCTTTGCTTCCTCTATTGCTGCTACAATGTGATCAAACTTAGGATGGAGAGTTCTGAGAATTTTCTCCACTGCATTCTGTTCCCTCAGTGTCTCTCCACACCCCTTCATCTGATTGATCAATCCTCTTAGTCTATTGAGATACTCAGCTATTGATTCTTGTTCATCCATCTGCATAAGCTCAATCTGTCTTTTGAGTGTTAGCAACCTCACATTCTTTACTCTCTTTCCACCAGTGTAATTCTTCTCCAAGATTTCCCAAGCCTCCTTTGAACAAGATGCTGCAGAGATCTTCTCAAAGTTGGCTCTGTCCACACATTGGTGGATCAAGAAGATTGCCTTGCAATCTCTCTTGTTTGCTTCCCTATACTCCACTGAATTTTCATCTGCTGTTGGCATTCCTCTTTTCACTACATCAAGACATTCTTGAAACCCAAAGATTGCCTTCATTTGAATGCTCCAATGTTCATAATTCTTCCCATCTAGAATTGGAAGATTCATTGCAAAGCCATTCGAATTTGCCATGCTTCTACACCTCTGATTTCCCTTCTGGTTTTGCAGCCTTGATTCTCAATCCGTGAGCTTCACTTCTTGAAGCCTCTTGCACCCAATCTTGGCACCACCACAGACCCTGACCGTATAGCTCTTGATACCACTGTTGAAGTAAATCTTGCAAAATGAATGATCAAAACTGAATCATTCCTCTTTTAGAATGCATTAACTACTTTTTGAATTACAACCTTCTATTTATAGAAGGATTACAACTAACTTTTCAATTAGCAATGAATTACAATTTAACAGAAATTAGGGCATAGGGAAGTCCAATTATAGGAAGTCAGTTGGAATTGCAATTATGATGCAAGAAATGTTACGAGACATGCCGAAGAAAGATATTAAAATAAATAGAAAAATATTTGGTAGATGCCTTCACACAAGAAAAAACTAGATAAATAATAAAAATGCATTTTTTTCATTTACCATCAAAGTATCTAACGCTCATTTATGGTATCATTTGTAGGAAACATGGACCTAAAATTAGGGTGTATTAGATTATTGGGATGTAAACATTTTGACATAACTTCAACTTATCTTAATTAAACCCACGAGCCAAAAATGTATTATATAGATGGCATGTAAAAATAAGATTTATACTTGTTTAAAAATGTTAATTTAATTTTTTTAATGAACTTAATTTTTTAAATTTTAAATATGTTATTTTAAAAAATATTTTATATATTCTTACTCATACACTAATTTTACACTTTATCTATATTTCTAAATTGAATCATTAACTAGAATGTGACTTGAGGAAATTAAGATCTTGAGCAGTTTAAATATGAGATCAATGAAGACCTCGAATAATTGAATCTAGAGTATCATCTTAGCCTCCAGAAGTCTTCAATGTTAGGCAAACCATAAAGGGCCAAAATAACACTTGATTACGACATTAAATGTTAGATATTATTAAGTATTAACCATGTATGATCAGAGCAATATTATCTTTATAAATAAGGGTTGAGCTTATCAAATGTACATTTTGTTTAATGTGATCAATTTAAACCATTAAATATGATAATAGGCTAAGATCATTATATTCAATCAATAAATTAACATAAAAATTCAAAAAGCAATGTGTGCAATGACATTTTAAAGTTTTTCATTATATTGTTGATGTATAATTCATTATTAATATTTAATTATTATTGATTATTAAATAATAATAATACAAATGAATAGTGGATGATATATTATTTGTATATAATTTTTTATACTAACAACTCATAAGAATTTGTTCTAAATTCATACTCATTCATTTATTTTTCGAAGATCCAAAGTTTCATGCTTCCCTACCCACAAGGACTTGTTTATATTAGTCATTTAACCAAAAAAAATATTATTTTAAGCTGATTTTAAATTGAGTTTTGTTGCTGACTACTAACTAATCTATTAAATTAAACTATTGGAATAAAGATGTTGGGATTAAAATTTACTATTCACTATCTATACAAACTTGATCCAATAACAATGATTCATTTAGCTATAATTCTTTTACAATAATTGGACACCAATGATACTAAAGGGTAATGTCTTAGTCAATTTAGTACCTTATAAAATAAATCTCTATATCTAGAAAATCTACTAATAAGATAAAGAGCTATGGTCTACAAGTCACACTTCTATGTCTAATAATTATGCTTGTGAAATTGATATTTAAAGCAACACCTCAAATATAGTAATTGCCATTATCTTTGTCATATTATTAGCTTATTAATATAGCTTTATGCCTTGCAACTACACTAACAAGATGAAGAATTACGAACCATTAACATGTCTTTATATCTAGCAACAATGTTAACAATTTTAGAGTTATTTAGTATTCGTATGACACTATATCTAACAATCATATCAATACATGCACAAATTTAACAAATTAGTATGAATCTACTTCTAAAAATTATAATAATATAATGAGCTCTTATTTTCACAAATTAGAAAACGAGTTTCTTCATGCATTCATAATCCAAAAATCATACAAAAAAGATGTCAATCTCTAAGCGAGCATTGAGCATAAAATATAACTCATAAGAATCAATTCATAACAATTAACCATAAATCTGAATCAAAGTGCATATATAAAGTAAATATTACATCCAATCCCAACAAGGGAGAAATTTTGCTACACATAGTAAGAAAGGCTTTGTATTTTTTTCTTGATGCTTTGTGTGAGGTATAACATATATATATATATATATATAACATAACATAACATGATGAACACGATCCTACAATTATGCTAGCAATAAGAATCATATAATGATTTCTAGTAATGACATATAAAGGCTATAATGGAACATAAATGTTATTTATATATGGTGATATGATCCTACAATCAGGGAATCATGTCTTTAAATTCCTCTCTCAAACAGGTGCTGAGTGGATCACACCAAGTTTGTCTCTAAGTTGGTTGAAACGTGTGTGACTTAATGGTTTGGTGAGACAATCTGCGATTTGATCCGTTGTAAGGAAATAGGCCACAATAACCTTGTTTTGTAGTACTTGGTCTCTAATGTAATGAACATCAATTTTAATATGCTTGGAACAAGCATGCAGTACTAGATTAGAGGCTAGTGGCTTGGCACTCTAGTTATCACACTATAGTATGGGTTTCCTTGGCAAAGAGAATTTAAGTTCAGTAAGTAGTGAACAAACCTATGTTATCTCAGTAGCTAGATTGGCTAAAGCTCTATACTCTGACTCTGTACTTGATCTTGATACTACCTTTTTTTTCTCGAGGACCAAGAAATGAGTGTTTCACCAAGGAACACACATTGACCAGTTGTGGATTTCCTATCATCCACACTAGTGGCCAGTATGCATTAGAAAAACTTGTTATATCCAAATCAGTGGATGGCTTGATGTGCAAGCAGTAATTGATGGTCCCTTGGAGGTACCTCAAGATTTATTTTATGCCTTGCTAGTGTTCAATGGTAGGTGAACTCATGTATTGACTGAGTTTATTTACAGAGAAAGCTATGTAAGGTCTTGTGTGGGTTAAATATTATAGTCCTTCTATGGCTTGTCTGAACACAATTGGATCTTTCAGTTTCTCCCCCTCAATTGTGAATTGCCTACCTGTTATCATTGGTGTTGGGCAGGGTGAGGCATTGGTCATCTTGAATTTCTTCAGCAACTCACCAATGTATTTGGATTGTTTGAGGTACATTCCACTAGCATCTCTTTGAACTTCTATGCCTATAAAGTAGTGTAAATAACCCAAGTCTTTGAGGAAGAAGACATCATTAAGTTGTTTGATGAGTGCTTGAAGGAACTTGTTGTTGCTTCTTGTGACTATTATGTCATCTACATATATGAGAAGGCACGTGATATGGTATTTACCTTGCAGAAAGAAAAGAGAAGAGTCACTCTTTGTGTTTTGAAATTCCAGTTTAGTAGTGCAGTTTTGAGGCTATCAAACCAAGCCCTTGGTGCCTACTTCAGTACATAAATTGCTTTAGATAGTTTGCATATGTGATTAGGCTTGATAGGATCAAAAAATCCTTCTAGTTGATGCATGAATACTGTTTCTCTGAGGTGTCCATTTAGGAATGCATTGTGGATATCAAGTTGCTTGACTTCCCAATTGAGGTGTACTACAATGGAAAGAATGATCATGGATGTGCTAGCTTTGATTATAGAACTAAATGTTTCTTGATAATCGACACTAATTGTTTATTTAAACCCCTTTGTAACTATTCTAACTTTCTTCCTTTCAATAGAACCATCTGACTTATATTTGGTCTTGAAGACCCATTTTGAATCAACAATGTTTGCCTGATATTTGTAAGGCACTATTATCCAAGTTTTGTTGAACATGAGTGCCTGAAACTCCTGTTGTATTGCTGCTTTCCATAAGGGTCTTGTGAAAGCTTCCTTGGCATTTGTAGGCTCCAATGTATCTTTGTAGGCTTCAGTGAGTCCAATGTAAGGTAGTTTGGGTTTGTAAATGCCTAACTTGCTCATTGTGTGTATTGCATTGTCTGTATTTGTGTTCAAGCTTGCTCCTTGGTCTATGTGCACGGTTATTTCACCCATGCTTAGTTGTTGAGTTATATCTTATGTTTCTCCATGAGTGGTGTCACCTTCTGATAAATTAGTGCCATGTTGTCCAGCGACATTGTTGAGATCTTGAGACTCTTTTGTGTTTATCTCAGCTAGGTTGTCTTCACTAATTGCTAGGCTTGTATCATTGATGGGATTACCTGTAGTGTTCAAAGGAAAAAAAAGTAGATGAATTTTTAGTTGTTGTTTGTATAGGACTTCGTGTATTGAGAAACCCATCATGGAATGGAAAGTCATCTTCATTGAAGATGACATGTCTAGATATGAATATTCTTCCATAAGAGTTGAGGTATTTGTACCCTTTGTGAGAGTTACTATATCCCAAGAATACACATATGGTTGTGTGAAATTGTAGTTTGTGTTGGTTATAAGGCTTGAGACAAGGATAGCATGCACAACCAAATGGTTTTAGGAGCCTATAGTTAGTTCTTTATGAAGTAGGAGTATATAGAGGCTCTTATTTTGGGTAAATTGAGATGGTAATATATTTATATGATACATTGCAGTAGAGAAAGCTTTCCACCATTAATGTAGAGGCATTTGAACTTGTGCAAGTAAGGTTAGGCCAAACTCAACTATATGCATTTGTTTCCTCTCAGCTCTTCCATTTTGTTGAGATGTGTATGGACATGAGATTCTAAATTGTATGACAACTTCTATCACAAGTTTCTGCACAAGCTTATATTCTCCACCACCACCACACTAGATTACTTTGATTCTTTTATTGAATTGATTTTCAGTCAGATTTTTTAATTGAGTAAAGCTTCACAGTCTCATACTTTTTTTAGGGGATAAATCCAGGTGAATCTACTAAGATCATTAACAAAGTGCACATAGTATTTAAAACTAGAAGATGACATTATTGGTGCAGGGCCCCATACATATGTGTGAACCAACTCAAGTGGTTCTTGAGCATGAGAAGCAGAAGACTTAAAAGGTAATAGGTGCATTTTTCCATATTGGCATGCCTCGCAAAAGCTAAAGTTATCATTAGGTGGTATTTTGACATTACAATCTTGTAAGACTTTGTCTAAGATTTAATGATTAAGGTGACCAAGTCTCCTATGCCAGCTCTCCTTGACAGACACAAAAGCACTGAGATTTCTTTTAGTTCCTGAGAGATGGTACCCTTTTAGTATTACCTTCCTTGTCAACTTGTCCTTCACAAAACAACAATTTTCATCAATCTCAACAATTATGTTATTATCACTTAATAGATTTTTGGTAATGTTAGGCACATACATGTCATCATGTAAATTGAGAGAGTTAAGTTTTGAGGATCACATGGCCACAATTTCTAGTTTCTCACCATTACCAACAACTAGTAAATTCTTACCATGATGATCAGTCAATTCTTTAACCTTGTCAGTTTGGTGTGTCACATTATTACTTGCACCACTATCAAAGTACCAATCATAGTCTTGGATTGAGTTCTGAGAGGCTAGGAAGGAATTGTGAGATCCTTGTCTGTCATTGTCTACTAAATAATTTGATCCGGAGTAGCTTTTGTCAAACCTGTGAAAGCAATCTATTGCAGTGTGATTACTTTTGCCACAAAATTGGCATGGTGTCTTGGATGACCTACCTCTTCCTCCGCCTCTTTTCCAACTTCTGAAGGTGGAACCTCTCCAATTATTGTTTGAATTATATCTATTGCCTCGATGGTCATATCTGTTTGCAACATTTGCTGTTGCATTAAGAGTCAGGTTGGTGAGGTTATTCAGTTGCTCAATTCTACTTTCAAATGTTAGCAGTTCAGCTTGTAAATCCACCCAACTGGGTGTAATTTGATCAGACGGTTTTACAACTACATGATTATATTTAGAATCTAGACCATTTAGAGTTTGAATGATCAGATCAGAAGTTGAAACTAGACTGCTTGCAAGTGTGATTTTGCCTGCAAGACTCTTTACCTTGATTAGATAGTTTTCCATTTTCATTCCCCCTTTCCTGATGCTATGAAATTCAGACTTGAGATAGACGATATGAGACCTTGAGTTTTCCTCAACCAAACTTTGATCATCACCCCAAAGCTATTTGGAGGTCTCATAGTGTAGTTGTGTTGCAATCTTAGTAGCCATTAAGTTGAGTATCCATCCAAGGAGGCGTTGATCATTGGCTTGCCATTCTTCAAAGGTTGGGTTGTTGTTATTGCTTGAGTCTGATGAGATAAAAAATTCTTTAGGGCATATTCTTGTTCCCAACATATATCCATCGAGTTTATAGCCTCTCACTAGTGGTAGAACCAGAGATTTCCATATGGGATAATTGTTTATGTCCAGCTTGACAGAGACAGATGATGGAAGATCATTCTTGTTGATTGAGTTGCTAGTGAATGCCATGTTTTCCTAATGGACTGAGAGCTTTTTAGCGTAAAAGCTCTGATACCAAGAAAAGTTTTGTATTTTTTTCTTCATGCTTTATGTGAGGTACAACATACATATATATAGGATAGCATGATGAACATGATCCTACAATTATGCTAGCAATAAGAATCATATAAAAATTTCTAGCACTGACATATAAATGCTATAATAGAACATAAATGCTATTTATATATGGTGATATGATCCTACAATCAGGGAATCATGTCTTTAACTCACATGTATTTTTATGATAATTAAACACAAAGATACAAGAGAGAACTAAATCTCATAGGAGAATAAATTACCTCCTCAATGAGCATATATTAACTCTTCTAACCTTTACGCCTTGGTTTTACACCTCAATTCCAGCTAAATTATCCTAGGAACAAAGAGAAATTGATTAAAAGTCTATCTACCCAAATTACTACTAAATGCCCAATGTGATACCATTCCCGGTGCAGAGAATTTGATGGGTGCAACGCTTTGTCTGATTGAGTCTTATCCTTTCAGCTAGCTAAGTTGCGGAGGGCGCAACTACTATGCTTAGTTGGGTGCTGCCTTGCGTAAGATGGATACTTTTCACTAATTCATGCTCTTTTTTGCAGTTTCATTCCTAGAATGACATAAAAATCATTGCCTTGGCTAATTTTCAATTTAAGGTGATCACCAAAGTGCTTGCTGATAGATTAGTCATTATTGCTCCTATTATTTCTCCAATTAGCAAAGGGGTTTTCTCAAAGAAAGGCACATACATGACTGTATCTGTATTGCCTCTGAAGCCATTAACTTGCTTGATCACAAGTCTTTTGGAGGGAATCTTGCCATTAAGTTGGATGTTAGAAAGGCTTTTGACACAATTGATTGAAGCTTCTTACTTGCTACTCTTCAAGCTTTTGGTTTTCATGCAAAATTTATAGGCTGGGTTTCCACTATCATGAGCTCTACTAAGCTCTCAATTGTTGCGAATGGGCATAGCACTAGCTTCTTTGGCTGTAAGAGGGGTGTTAGGCAAGGAGACCCGCTCTCCCCCATTCTTTTCTGCCTGGCTGAGGATTTTTTGAGCAGAGGTCTTACCAAGTTGAATGCTGATGGGCAAATGCACTCCATCTCTGGGCCTGGGCATATTCTTACCCCTTCCCATGTTCTTTATGCTGATGACATCCTCATATTCTGCAAGGGTCTCAAGAAGGATATTATGGCCTTAAATAAGCTTATCTCAACTTATGCTCAGGCTTCTGGTGAATTAATCAGCTTAGGTAAGTGTAAGTTCTTCACTAACCATGCCTCTACTGCAAAAATTGCTAATTTATCTGCTTGGTTAGGTTTCTCTGCTGGTTGTCTTCCTTTCTCCTATCTAGGTGTCCCTATCTTCATAGGTAAACCTAAAGCCATTCACCTCCAACCTTTAGCTGACAGGTTTGTCAACAAAATGTCAAATTGGAAAGGAGCTTCTTTATCTATTATGGGCAGAGTTGAGCTGGTTAAATCCATCATCCATAGCATGATGACCTACAGCTTCCAGGTCTACTCTTGGCCAATTTCTCTGCTTAAATCTCTTGACAAAAGCATAAGGAATTTTATTTGATCTGGTGATACAAACACTAGAAGACTAGTAACAATTGCTTGGCACAAAATTTGCACTCCAATCAAAGATGGAGGTCTTGGTTTGAGATCTATTGCTGATTTGAATAAAGCTGCTCTTCTCAAGCTAGCCTGGAAAATGAAAACTTCCCTTCATGAGTGGGCCATTTTCTACAGACTGAGATTCTATAAAGTTAGTTGTCCTAATGCTAGCTATGTGAAGTCCTCTGTTTGGCCTGGTATTAGGAAAGTTTGGCAAGATGTCTCTGATAATTCAATTTGGCTTGTTGGTGATGGCTCCAAAATAAACTATTGGTTAGACATTTGGCTTGGCTGCCCTCTGGTTTAATCTCTGCCTATCCCTCTGGATTTACACCCCTCATTGACTGCTAAGGTCAGTGATTTCATTGAGGATCATAAATGGATTATCCCTTCTGGGATGGCTACAGAGTACCCTGATGTTATGAGCTCCATTACAAAAATTCATGTTTCAAATATGCAGAATGATCAGTTGGTGTGGATGCACTCGAATGATGGCAATCTTAGCATGAAGGATGCTTATAACTTCTATAGTCCTCCTATGGCACAACCGAATTGGTGTAAGTTACTTTGGTTTCCTTCTATTCCTCCTACAAAGTATTTCAATACTTGGAGGCTATACCACAATAAAATGCCTACAGATGAAAACCTGAAAAAAAGAGGAGTGGCTATGGTCTCAATTTGTGCCCTCTACAACTCAGAGGAAGAATCCTCCAAGCACCTTTTCTTCGAGTGCAACTTTGCAATTTCGTTATGGAATTGGCTTGGTAACCTTATTGGTTCTCCTATGGATAAGTCTTCAATTGCGAGCCTGTTCATGGCCTGTCTGCCATGTTGGAGACCGCAATTGAAGCTTATGGTTTCAGCCTGTATAATCCATATAATCTCCAGCATCTGGTATTGTAGAAATCAATGCAGGTTTGAGGACAACAAAGTCAACCTTATCCAAGCGTGTCATGCTATCAAGAGAGACTTGGCCTTATCAGGAAACCATTCAAGGTTGGTTGCTAAGCCTTCCCTGTATGAGTTTGGTTTAATCAGAGCCTTCCAGATTACTCCTAAGTTTTTCCCCGCTCCTTCTATTTCCCATGTCCTTTGGCTCCCTCCTTCTCAGGGCTGGGTTAAGGTGAATTCTGATGGTGCTGCCCGTGGCTCACCAGGACATGCAGGTGGAGGTGCCATTTTTAGAGACATTAATGGGGATTTCTTGAGTTGTTTTGCCACCTATCTTGGCATACAAGACTCTTTATATGTTGAGTTGTTCACTGCCATTTCGACAATCCATCTTGCCAAAGTTATGTGTTGGAATGATTTATGGTTAGAATGTGATTCTAGTATGGTTGTTGAAATCTTCAAGGGAAACATGACTCCTCCGTGGAAGTTAAGGAACTATTGGGATCATTGCAAGATCATAATGCCCTCTATCAATCTCAAAGTCTCTCACATCTATAGAGAGGGGAACTCTTGTGCTGACAAACTTGCTAATTATGGTGTAACTTATAAATCTGATTTTTGGTGGAATTCAATTCCTCATTTTCTTTCTTATGAGTTTAATAGGAATAGAATGTTTTTACCTAGTTATAGGTTCAAAAGTTTGTAATGTCCTTTTGTAAGTTTCTTCTTTAATATATTCTATCTGGTGCATTGACACCCTTGCCTTAAAAACAATGTACTAAAGTTTGTGTAACTATTTAACTCGATACATAGTATGAATAACATTATTTAAATTTTAAAATAAAAAAGTGCTCAATTATCCTTATTATATATGGCAATTTTCAAACTTAAAATAATACAATCAAAGGAAGATATGCATAAAAGTTGAAACCAGAGAGGCAGTCACATTGAATACTTTAATTCTTTCTTTTGACCAAAAATTAAAATATTCTATAACATTGGTTTCTGCATGACTTACAACTTCAATCAAATCCTGTTTGACTTGTGGAATATGTCCCGCACTTGCTGAATTTATTCCACTTCAGATCTCATTCTTAATTGGAAAATCTAGCATGAAAAAAATTAGGGACGAATGTAGACGAGTTAAGGGGAGGAGTCCAAAATTTTATATGAAGATTTGCTTATCATATAATTTTTCTCTTTAATTTTAAAGTTCGACAATTTCCAAGACCATAATACCTTGTTACCATCCAAGAGTAAGGTAAAATGTGAGAAGTTAAGTTATGGAAAAATTATCTATAGACTAAATTACAGTAAATATTGAATTCTAAAATGCAGTAAATATTGAATACTAATAGATTAAATTAAGGTAATATTGAAGTAGTCTTGGATGTAAATCCATAAAAGAAGATCGTTATAAATTCCATTAATGTTGAGACAAATGATTATTTTTTCTCATATTTTCATTGACAAACATGTAATTTCATGGGAAATATAAGGATAAAAATGTTATTACATGTTGTCTTTTTGTGTGTGATTATATGACATTTCACTCTTCATTAATGGAGATGATCCTTACGAGTCACACATTGAATAAAAATAAATAATTAAACATTATGTATTACTTAAGTCATGAACATTTATTATGCCCATAATGTCATAACCAAAAAAGTTTGGCCATTCCAAAGCATAAAACCCCATTCCACACCCATGTTGATTGATATTTGAAGGGAAAGTGGAAACCTCAAAAATGTTGTCTATGCTAAGAATAGAATAAATGTCCAACCCAAATATTGATAGGAAGCTTTTAGAATAAATCCGAATACCTTACAAATACATGCTTTAATCAAATAGATACAATTTGGGATTGCACTTTTAGAGGAATAATATCTATCACTTGCCTCTAAGGGCTTCATAAAGGGTAGTAGTGAATAGTAAGTCAAAATGAGAATAATATTGAAGATTGCATGAGAGCATCATCGTTTGCCACTAACCTCCTCTGCCTATAAAATGGCAACAAGCTATGGCAAGATAGAGTATAAGATTGGCAACAAATACAAATACTTATATGTATATTGTGGAAATCAACAATGTTGCAATCTATAACCTTTTGGTCTAAGAGTCTCTCATGTACAGGTTGAAAGTTGAATGAAGCCAAGGATGACTTGCCGGCATTAATTTGCTATACAATTAGCTTTTGCTATATTCGTTCGGTTTTATCGGCAAGTTTTCTTGTGGCTAAATTTGCCTTTCTTTCTCTCATGTGAGATTAATGACTTTCTCCAAACTTATATGAAATATTTTGTAGGAAAATATAGTCGATTTGTTGTAGTTGTAGTCGATGTCTTTGGGGAAACTCCCAAAACTAAGTGTTGTGATAATAGTTATGGTTGTCTTTGGGGTTTCATTGTTTATGTTTTTATTGAGTTTTATGATTTTGTCGTTGAGTCTGGTTAAATATTTGTTTATTAAGTTTATGACTTTCTTTATAAGTCTACTCTTTTTTGGGTAGAAATGAGTCTAGTCTAATTGTTATGTTTTTATTAAGTTTATTACTCGATCTGTTGATGAGTTCGGATTAATATTTTGTTTTTATTAAGTTTAGGACTTTCTTGATGAGTCTTGTTTAATTGTTTGTGTTTTTATTAAGCTTATTACTCGATCGGCTAGCGAGTTTGTTTTTATTAAGTTTTCGTTTTGGTCACTTAGAAAATGAGGAAATATAAATTTATTTTTTAAATGGCACATTTAAACACAAATGGTGGAATCTTTTTATGAGCACAAAGAGAAGGGCATTTGAAATATCATTTTAGAAGAAGGATACTCTCCAATTTCTTGTTTTTGTGTTTGCTTTTAGGAATAAAATTGTTACACCATTATAAATAAAATGAAAAAGTGTGATTTTATATAATATATATATA
>NC_032015.1:12201892-12203539 GCF_001865875.1 Lupinus angustifolius | reverse complement strand
TCTAATTCTTTACCGAAATTTCCCAGAAATTCATTTTCGAATATATAATTAATAAAAATATTAATAAAATCTTATAATTCGAAATCGTAAAATTCGCGGTGTTACAATGTTTTAAAATGTGTTCTTAAATGTTTAAAGAACTCATATATAATTATTTCCGCTGCATCACAGTAACAAGTAAAGAAAACAAATATGGAATCCTAGACCCTGTATTTTTCTATTCTATACTGTTTTGTTCTGCTATATTCTGCAGAACATGAAAATAAAATAAAAGGAATGAAGTGATTTCTGTTTTTTCCAAATCTGTTTGTATATTATGCATTTTGTTTGTATACTGTATTGTCATATTAACAGTTAGTAAAATATATATATATATATATATATATATATATATATATAATGTTAATATATTTTGGTACATAAATAGTATTAGTATATATATTATATTTAAAGAGGATAAATTTGTCCAGAAATTTTGTAGAGGAACAGTACACTGCTCTGTTTTACAGACTATGAGCATATTTTAGAGTGAACATATATTATGTATAACGTGAAAGTATCCTTCCAGTATAAATAAACCTTTTGATCTGCACTCTAAATTATACTTTGTTCTTAATTTTGTAACATATATAATGTGACATATGTATGAAAGAATTTTTTTTTTTTAACATATATAACTGTGACATTAGAATTCGTTTTGTTATATATATACATATAATCTTAAATGGTATGTTTATTTTATGGTCACATTATATATATAATAGAGTGTTACGTTGCAATGTTTCCTTTTTACTCCTTACTGTTTCTTATATATATATATACAAAGTAAAACATAAAGCGTACATATAAACTGTACGTTTTAATTTTCTATGCAAACAATAATGCAATTGTTTCATAGATATGCATGTAAAATTATATGCAATTTTGAGAGTCATATGTATGTATATTATTATGATTTATTAGATGTTTGGAATTATTGTATGATAGATTTGTTAATCACCAAAGTGGTCAAATTTTATTTAATTTCAAATTGTATGATCATATTTCATTTGTTTGGAATTATTATATGATAGATTTGTTAATCACGAAAGTGATCAAATCTTTATGTTTATTTAATTTCGAATTGTATGATCATATTTCATTTACTCATTAATTTGATACTTTGAATGATAAAACACTTATTTGTTTACGAGTAAATTGAAGTTCATTATTATAAGAAAGTTAAGTATCGCCGAAGGTTGATTGTTTGTTCTTATAATCAATGAGCATGAATGTTGGTAGGGTAAATACATCATTAATTATATTTATATATTCAAAGATAATAAATGTTTATAACATATGCATGCATCATTGTCAAATTATGTGAATTTATTTTAGTATCATTATGTCTGGTATAATATATTGATGGATTACCAAAAGGTAAACATTAATATACACATATAAAGTAGTCTGAATTAATTTAGTTTGTTAGCATGTAACTCAAAGCCTTAATATTTTTGTTAAATTTTATTGATTATTGTAGTATTTGTTGCTTTGCATTCACAATTCTCATATATTCCAACATTCAATGGACTTAACTTCTCTAAATGGAGTGAACAAATCCAATTTTACATTGGGGTAATGGATTTGGATTTATCACTTAGAGAA
>NC_032015.1:12181146-12201792 GCF_001865875.1 Lupinus angustifolius | reverse complement strand
CCCATAAAGATTGTTCTATCAGCCATCACTTAAGGAAGAGCAGAGTAAGAACGGGAAGGAGATAGAAAAGTTACTCTATAAACCAAGAACACCAAAAAACAATTAAATGGAGGATCGTATCCCCATGAGGAAAGGTTAATAATCTGTAACCATTCTTATGGATGTGAAAACTATGATTTCTTAAGATCCATTTATACATGACTTCAAACAAAGTTTACAATATATATATAACTTTAGGGGGTCTTATGGCTCTCCTACATCTGATAAAAATCATGTGCTAATGTCCCTTAGAGATGGACGTACTAAATAATTAAATACAAGTGTGATGTTATCTGCTGAAATTATATGGTTGAGTATGTAAGGAGAAATATAAATGTTCAAAATAGTAAATTGTATTGATAATATTGTAAGTGATAATATGTTAATATTGTAATATAAAAGACATAATATTAACCATATTTATATTAACACGAGACTCCTAATTAAATATAGAAACAACACACAAGATAAAATAAAGGAATATCAATTCCAAAATATCTTATAATATACTCTAAACAAATCTAAAATCATAATATTATATATTATCTTTATATCCATGTATCATCTAAATATTATCTATAATATAATTTAATATATTCTAAGATATTTTCATATATTCTAATATTCCCCTTAGCTATAGCTTACTAAGTATTAAGCTTGTTTCAAGTGGTTGCAAACATTAACTAAATATTAAATTGATGGATCAATGATCATTTATGATCTTTTCAAGCTCTAGGTAAAAGAAATTGAAGAAGATGAAGACAATAAAGTTTAGCCATCTATGATAAAAGCTATCTCCATGGTTAACCACCATGAACAAAAGCACATTAACAAGAATGGATTGAATTGAAAAATAAAAGGAAGAAATTGCCTACGAAGAGAGAAAGTAGGAAGAAGATTCAATTGAAATTAAGAATGAAGAGAAAATGAAGTACGTGTAATTTGTGTAGAAGAGAGAAAGAAAGAAGAAGATTGAATTGAATTTGAGAATGAATTAAATCATATTGAAATGTATGATCAAAATAAAGAATAGAAAATAAATGAGATTGAGGGAAAATAGGAGATGAACAATCAATATTAAATGAAATAATTTAGAAGGAAAGGGAGGAGAAATTGAAAGGGGAGAAGAAGAAGAATTAGATGAAGAAAACAATTTAGGATTTGTGTAATAATAATAATTTAATGGAATATGCCAATTATATCTTCAAGTGGTTCCAAATGTTAACTAAATCTAAAATGGATGGATTAATGATCAGTGATGTTCTTTGCATGCTCTAGGTAAAAGAAATTGAAGAAGATGAAGACAACAACGCTTAGCCATTCATGATAAAAGCTATGTCCAAGCTTAATCACCATGGACAGAAGCACACTAATAAGAATGGATTGAATTAAAAGATAAAGTGAAGAAATTGCGCAGGAAGAGAGAAATGAAAAAGAATGTGGAATTGAAATTGAGAAATAAGAGAAAGTAAATGATGTGTATTTTCCTTAGAAGAAAAGAGAAATAAAAGAGAAGATTGAATTGAAAAGTATTGAATTAAATGATTAAAGTAAGGGAAAGAAAATGACTGAGAGTGAAGGAAGAGAGGGGATGGACAATCAAGATTAAATGAGATTGTTTAGAAGGAAAGAAAGGAGAAATTGAAGCGGGAGAAGAAGAAAATTTAGATGAAGAGGGTCCATGAATAATAGGAATAATAATAAGATAAAGAAAAAAGTGGTGATGATGACTTGATTAAAAACTTGTGTTGTGGTGTTCCTCTATTTCTTGATATGATAGGAGATTTTGTCGTCCAAAACTTGTTGCTGAAATAAAAAAGATGTGAAATTAGATTATATTATTGTCACAGTCCTAACTTATTTCAATGATTCTCAACATCAAGCTACTAAGGATCTTGATATTATTGCTTATGGTCTTACGAGAATGCTACTAGTGTTGGTGAAAGAATGTCTATATTTTTTTATCTTGGAGGTGGTACTTTTGATATCTCTTTGCTTACCATTCTTTTAAACGAATCTCTCAGAAGTTTGTATATGCTAGAGGTCAGTTGTGAAAATATGTGAATATATATGAAGAGAGGTGATAGAGGAAAGAGTGGCTATGAGAACATCAAGTGACAAAAGGATTACAAGCCAAAGCTTCCTTCAAGATGGAAAGATGATGTGATGAAACCATGTTGTAATTATATGGTTGAAGTATATCAGGAGAAAAAATAATGCAAAAACTAGTAAATTGTATTCATAATAATGAGAATGATGATGTAGTTACATTGTGATAAAAGACACAATTCTAACCCATATTTATACTAATGATAGACTTCTAATTAAGTAAGGAAACAAATCATAAAAGATGAAATAAAGAAATCTCAAACCGAAGAGATCTTATAATATACTCTAAAAAAAATCTAAGATATGATTAGCATAATATGAGATATTATCTCTATATCTACATATGATCTAGATATTTTCTATAATATATTCTAAGATATTTTCATATATTTTAATATTATTCAGTAGATAAATGTGGCTAAGAAGGAATACTCTAAGCTTATAGACTTCAAATTTAACTCAAGCTTATAACTCAATTGATCTCTAAAACTTTTATTGGTGGGGTAAGATGGTAAACGTTTTTATCTTTTATAAGTGGCATGCTCGTGGTGGAAGTTTGGTTTTGGCAATTGAATTTAATATATACCTTCTATATGTTCTAAATTAAAGTTATGGTCGTATTCACTATTATTAATTGTAGAAAAATGCATGAAAATATAGAACAAATGTGGTCACGATATCTATATTTATAATATAAATACAATTGCGGTCCCTAAACAAATATTACAGTCACAGTTTCTACGGTATAATTTAAAACATTGAGTTTATAAATGCATATATAAAGAGAGAAATAGATAGATATAGAGAATAAGAAAGTAACATGTCTAGTACTTACAAGTATTCCATTGTTTGTCTACAAGCAAATAAAAAGGTTGATATTTCCCTCCCTATTTCTCTTCTATAGTTATAGGGCAAATTTTGCCTATTGTCATAGCTTGAGGTTAATATTTGAAACTAGCTATAACTCTCTATTTAAACTTTTAGGTACATAGCTAAACTTCCTATTTCTATATATAACTTGAGGTTCGAATTAAAGTGCATATATAAAGTAAATATTACATCCAATCCCAACAAAAGAGAAGTTTATCTATACATTTTAATGATAACGAAACACAAAGATGCAAAGAGAGAACTAAAGTTCATATGAGCGAAAATTACCTCCTCAAGAAGCATACATTTACTCCTCAATGGATACAATGCTTCACCAGGTTGAGCCTTGACCTTTCACCATTTCAAGCAGCACTAGGCACATCTGCCTTTTTTAGCCGGGTGCATGACTTATGTTGGGTGTAGCTACCTTTCGCCAATTCATGCTCCTTTTAGCAGTTTCAAGCATTAACTAACATAAAAATCATGTAATAGGATTTGTATAATTATAACTCGTAAGAATCAAAGCATAAAATTTAACCATAAATCTGAATTAAAGTGCATATATCAAGTAAATATTACATCTAATCCCAACAAAGGAGAAGTTTATCTACACATTTTAATGATAACTAAACACAAAGAGACAAAGAGAGAACTAAAGCTCATAGGAGCAAAAATTACCTCCTCAATGAGCATACATTAACTCCTCTAACCTTTACCCATTGCTTTTACACCTCAATTCTAGCTAAATTATCTTAGGAACTATTACAAATCGAGTAAAAAGTATTTCTACCTGAACTACTACTCAAAATGCCCAATGTAACCTCGTCTTAAAAAGTATTTCGCCGTGTGGGGAATTCAATGGGTACAACGCTTCACCAGGTTGAGCCTTGACATTTCACCATTCCAAGCTGCCCTAGGCACATCTGCCTCTTTTTAGCTGGGTGCATGACTTATGTTGGGCGTAGCTATTTTTCGCCAATTCATGCTCCTTTTTGTAGTTTCAAGCATAGACTGACATACAAATAATGTAATAGGATTTATATAATTATAACAACTTAATGGAATCTGCCAATCATAGATTCGAGTGGTTCTAAACATTAACGAAATCTGAAATGGATGGATTAATGATTAGTGATGATCTTTGCAAACTCTAGGCAAAAGAAATTGAATAAGATGAAGACAACAACGATTATCCATCCATGGAAAAAGCTATGTCCAAGCTTAACCACCATGGACAGAAGCACATTAACAAGAATGGATTGAATTGAAAGATATTGTGAAGAAATTGCCCACCTAGAGAGAAAGGAAGAAGAAGATTGCATTGAAATTGAGAAAGTGAAGGATGTGTAATTTGTTTAAAAAAAGATAGAAATAAAGGATAATATTGAATTGAATGATTAATATAAGGGATAGAAAATGATTGAGATTGAGGGAAGAGATGACATGAACAATCAAAATTAAATGAGATTTTGTAGCACGAAAGAGAGGATAAATTGAAGAGGGGGGAGAAGAATAGCATGAAGAAGAAGAAGAAGAAGAATTATATGAAGAAGAAAATTTAGACGAAGATGGTCTACGTAGACACACCATGAATAATATAAATAATAATAATAATAATAATAATAAGATGAAGAAAAAAGTGGTGATGATTAAATGGTCAAAAACTTCAGTTGGTGGTCTTCCTTTATTTCTTGATATGATAGGAGATTTTATCTTCCAAAACTTGTTGCTGAATTAAAGATGAGGTGAAATAGGAGCATACTGTTGTCATAGTCCCAACTTGTTTCAATGATTCTCAACATCAAGCTACTAAGGAAGTTGATATTATCGTTGGTAGTGATGTCATCCATATTATAAATGACCCGATTGCAGCAGCCATTGCTTATGGTCTTGCAAGAAGGCTACTAGAGTTGGTGGTAAAAATGTCTAGATTTTTTATCTTCGAGGTGGTACATTTTATATCTCCTTACTTACCATTTTTTGCCACGAATCTCTCATGAGCTTCTATATGCTAGAGGTGAGTTGTGAAGATATGTGAACATATATGAAGAGAGGTGATAGAGGAAAGAGTGTTTAAGTAAGATGAGTTGTTATGTTGGTGGTGGCTACAAGAATATTAATCGACAAAAGGATCACAAGCCTAAGCTTCCTTCAAGGTGGAACGGTGATGTGGTGATACCATGATGTAATTATATGGTTGAAGTATGGAAGGAGAAAAAGGAATGCACAAAATAGTAAATTGTATTCATAATATTGAGAATGATGATGTGGTTATATTGTAATACAAAAGACACAATTCTAACCCATATTTATACTAATGAGAGACTTCTAATTAAGTAATGAAATAAATCATATAGATGAAATAAAGAAATCTCAATCCGAAAAGATCTTATAATATACTTTAAAAAAATCTAAGATATAATTATCATAATATGAGATATTATCACTATATCTACATATGATCTAGATATTTTCTATAATATATTCTAAGATATTTTTATATATGTTAATATTATCCGGTAGATAAATGTGGCTAAGAAGGAATATTATAAGCTTCTATATTTCAAATTTAACTCAAACTTATAACTCAATTGATCTTTGAAATTTTTATTCAATGGTGGGGTAAGATGGTAAACGTTTTTATCTTTTATAAGTGGAATGCTCGTGGTGGAAGTGTGGTTTTGGCAATTGAATTTAATATATATCTTCTATATGTTCTAAATTGAAGTTATGGTTGTGTTCACTATCATTAATGGTAGAAAAATGCATGAAAATATAAAACAAATGTGGTCACGATATCTATATTTATAATATAACTGCAATTGCGGTCCCTAAACAAATATTACAGTCGTTGTTTCTACTGTATAATTTAAAACCTTGAGTTTATAAATCCATATATACAGAGAGAAATAGATAGATATAGAGAATAAGAAAGTAACATGTCTAGTACTTACATGTATACCATTGTTTGTCTGCACGCAAATAAAAGCCTTGATATATCCCTCCCTATTTCTCTTCTATAGTTATGGCGCAAATTTTGCCTATTGTCATAGCTTGAGGTTAATATTTGAAACTAGATAAATCTCTCTATTTAAACTTTTAGGTACATAGCTAAACCTTCCTATTTCTATATATAACTTTTCTCTTGCATGGGACACTCGCTTGGCCATAGCTTTACAAAACAACTTCAACAAACTCCAACTAAATCATAATTACTCTACCCTACATAATGAGTTCCATGTTCTTCTACTTCTCAAATCTACACTACCAAGACGTTCTCTTTCTTATCTCTCTTTCTTATCTTATACCATGGCTTCCCATGTTACAAATTCTATCATTGGTCGGTATGTTTTGGCTATTGTGATTGCCATGGTAGTTTTCCTTCCAAACTTCACTTATGCCAAGAAATCCAAGATCATTGGTTTGAAAATGAATGTAATTGATAAATGTTGGAGATCAGATCCTGAATGGAGGAAGCATCGGCCACAACTTACTACATGTTCCATTGGCTATGTTGGAAAGATGACAAATAACATTGGTGAGGGCCTTATCCATTATAAAGTTACTGACCCAAGTGATGACCCTATAAACCCTAAATATGGCACCTTGAGGTATGGAGCATCTGTGATCCAAGGGAAAGTATGGATTACATTCCAAAGAGACATGGTCATTAGGTTAGTGAGACCACTTCTCATTAGTAGTTTCACTACCATTGATGGTCGAGGAGTTGATATCCACATTGCTCATAATGCATGCTTAATGATATTTAAGGTAATAACCGACAATTATTACTATATAAGATCTATGAATTTGTCCTTCAAGCTATATCATATGCATTTATCTTTAACTCTTAATTATTCTAACTCTCATCATTGTATTTAATGTTTGCAAGGATGCAACACTCAATATTCTTTTTATGTGGACCAAAATGGTCCTATTAGATATGGACTAAATTTGCTCAAGTATTATTTTATCTTCTTTATCTACATTGGCATTTCAAGAAAATTAAAGGAGTACCAAATAATCTCCCTATTCTGATATACAATTTTTAAATATTCTTTACTTCATGTATTGATTACCACTTTCCAAATCACAAATAATTATGGATTGGTTATTGTCTCCAGGCTACCAACATAATCATTCATGGCCTACGAATCCATCATTGCAAACCTCAAGCTCCTGGGATGGTGATGGGTTCTAATGGAAAGGTTATGCCTTTAGGTCAAGTAGATGGCGATGCAATAAGATTGGTTACTGCTTCAAAAATTTGGATTGACCATAATACACTTTATAATTGCCAAGACGGTCTTCTTGATGTTACACGAGGTTCCACTGATGTGACTGTCTCCAACAATTGGTTCAGATTTCAAGACAAGGTTATGCTTCTGGGTCATGATGATGGATATATTAGAGATCAGAACATGAAGGTTACAGTGGTGTACAACCATTTTGGACCCAATTGTAACCAACGCATGCCTAGGTAATTAATTGTTCAACTAAGAAGATTGATATTTATAGATATGTAAATGCATTAGATAATATTCATTTGTAATGATTAATTAAAAAACATTACAGGATCCGCCATGGATATGCACACGTAGTTAATAATATGTACTTGGGATGGTTACAATATGCCATCGGTGGAAGCATGGAACCTAGTCTTAAAAGTGAAGCTAACCTCTTCATAGCACCACCGTCAGGGAGTAAGGAGGTAACCAATCTTAGAAACTCCATTTCAAATGATTATTCATCTTAAGTGTTTTAAATTTCACTACATAATCACAATTGTAGCCATGTATTTTCCCACAATTATGGTAAAAGCAACATAACCATAAGTGCAATTTAAAACATTGAAGAAAAGTGAATAGATCTCATCATTTAATAAAAGGCCAATAATCGTTTAACTATTGTTTTTCAAATTTTATAATGTGTGTAGGTTACATGGAGAAAAGGCAATCGTGCAAATGGGGATAAATGGGAATTCCATTCAGTGAAAGACATTTTTGAAAATGGAGCATCCTTCAAGACGACAAAAGGTGGATATGTGCGAAAGCCAAATTATACTAAGGACCAAGCTTTTAACGTTGCAGATGCCAAATCCGTGAGATCATTAATAAGTTCATCAGGTGCATTGCGATGCAGTAAAACCTCTATATGTTGAACTTCAAAATAGATCATCGATCTATCAAAATTAAGTAGGATTCAAACTCAACTATTGTTATTGATTCCAAATTTAAACAAAATAAACGTTGGCGAATTATGCTCCAAATCTATTCGATTCTACACCAAACTCTACATTCGGATTTACAAGCCTAATTATAAACATGGAATTAATTCAAAAGAATGCTTATACAATTTATACTTAAATATATCATTTAGAAATTAACGCAATAGAAAAGTCCAATTATAGAAAGTCCATTGAAATTGCACTTATGATGCAAGAAGTGTCTACATGACATTCTAAAGAAATATATTAAAATAAGAGAAAAGTATTTCGTAGATGTCATTGCATACAAACAAACTAGATACATAATGAAAATGCATTATTTTCGCTTTATCATCAAAGTATCTAAAGCTCGTTTATGGTATCAATTGTAAAAAACGTGGGCCTGAAATTAAGGTTTATTAGCTCATTGGGCATGTAAAAATTTTCAGATAACTCTTTAAGTCAACTTATCTTAATTAAACCCACGAGCCGAAAATGTGTTATCTAGAGGGCATGTAAAATTAAGGGTTATACTTGTGTAAAAGAATTCAATTTAATTTTTTTTAATTGACTTCTTTTTCAAGTTTTAAATATATTATGTAAAAAAATATTTTACATATTCTTACTCATACACTAATTTTGCACTTCATCTATATTTCTGAATTGAACCATTAACTGGACTCATGACCTAAACCAAATTACCATCTTGAGCAGTTTGGATATGAGATCGCTAAAGACCTCGAGTAATGGAATATGGAATGACATCATATCCCCGAGAAGTCTCCAATATTAGGCTATTCAGACGGCGCCAACATAACACTTAATTACGAAAATAAATGTTAGATATTACTAAGTATAGATCATAATCTGAAGATCAAGATGAACATCATCTTTATAAATTTGGGTTGAGTTCATAAAAAGTAAATTTTGTTTAATGTGGTCAATCTAAACTATTGAATATGATGATAGGCTATGATCATTATATTTACTCTATAAACTGAAATAAAAATTGTGAAAACGATGTGTGCAATGACATTGTAAAAGGTTTTTACATTGTCGAAGCTTTATATATTATTCATATTCAATCATTATTGACTTTTAAATAAAAATAATACAAATGAATAGTTGATGATATTATATGTGTATAATATTTTACACTAACAACTCATAAATTTTTTATCTAATTTCCTACTCATTCAATTCTAATACATAGTTCTAACTTTGTTTATTTTTTGAAGATCCAAAGTTTCGTAAGTTCGTGTTTCCTTATCCACAAGGAGTTGCATGATACTAGTCTTCCAACCGAAAAATTGTTATTCTAATTTGATTTTAAATTGGGTTTTGTTGGTTTGATTACGGTAACTACTAACAAATCGATTAAATTAAACTATTGGAGTAAAGATGTAGAGATTGAACTTTACTACCCATTACCCTTTCAAACTTGATCCGATAACAATTATTCATTTAGCTGTGATTCTTTCGTAGCAATGGTACTAAAAGCTAATGTCTAAGCCTATTTAGTAGCTTATGAACTAAAGCTCTATTTCTAGAAACAATACTAATAAGATGAACAACTATGATTCACAAGACGCACCTATATGTCTAGCAACTATGCCTGTGAAATTAAGATTTAATGTAGCACCTCAAATGTAGCAATTGCCAATGTTTGTGTTTTATTAGTAGCTTATTACTATAGCTTTATGTCTAGCAACTATACTAAAAAGATAATGAATTACGAACCGTTAACATACATCTATGTCTAGCAACTATGTTAACATATTTGAGAATTATTTAGAGTTCGTAGAACTCTATATCTAGCAATCATATCAATACATGCACAAATATGACAAATTAGTATAAATCTATGTCTAGAAATAATACTAATATGATGAGCTTCTATTTTTAGAAATTAGAAATATAATTCCTTCATGAATTCATAATCCCAAAATTATACCCAAAAATTGTCAATATCTAAGCAAGCATTGAGCAAAAAATTACAACTCGTAAGAATCAAAGCATAAAATTTAACCATAAATCCGAATTAAAGTGCATATATCAAATAAATATTACATCTAATCCCAACAAAGGAGAAGTTTATCTACACATTTTAATGATAACTAAACACAAAGAGACAAAGAGAGAACTAAAGCTCATAGGAGCGAAAATTACCTCCTCAATGAGCATACATTAACTCCTCTAACCTTTACTCATTGCTTTTACACCTCAATTCTAGCTAAATTATCTTAGGAACTATTACAAATCGAGTAAAAAGTATTTCTACCTGAACTACTACTCAAAATGCCCAATGTAACCTCGTCTTAAAAAGTATTTCGCCGTGTGGGGAATTCAATGGGTACAACGCTTCACCAGGTTGAGCCTTGACATTTCACCATTCCAAGCTGCCCTAGGCACATCTGCCTCTTTTTAGCTGGGTGCATGACTTATGTTGGGCGTAGCTATTTTTCGCCAATTCATGCTCCTTTTTGTAGTTTCAAGCATAGACTGACATACAAATAATGTAATAGGATTTATATAATTATAACAACTTAATGGAATCTGCCAATCATAGATTCGAGTGGTTCTAAACATTAACGAAATCTGAAATGGATGGATTAATGATTAGTGATGATCTTTGCAAACTCTAGGCAAAAGAAATTGAATAAGATGAAGACAACAACGATTATCCATCCATGGAAAAAGCTATGTCCAAGCTTAACCACCATGGACAGAAGCACATTAACAAGAATGGATTGAATTGAAAGATATTGTGAAGAAATTGCCCACCTAGAGAGAAAGGAAGAAGAAGATTGCATTGAAATTGAGAAAGTGAAGGATGTGTAATTTGTTTAAAAAAAGATAGAAATAAAGGATAATATTGAATTGAATGATTAATATAAGGGATAGAAAATGATTGAGATTGAGGGAAGAGATGACATGAACAATCAAAATTAAATGAGATTTTGTAGCACGAAAGAGAGGATAAATTGAAGAGGGGGGAGAAGAATAGCATGAAGAAGAAGAAGAAGAAGAATTATATGAAGAAGAAAATTTAGACGAAGATGGTCTACGTAGACACACCATGAATAATATAAATAATAATAATAATAATAATAATAAGATGAAGAAAAAAGTGGTGATGATTAAATGGTCAAAAACTTCAGTTGGTGGTCTTCCTTTATTTCTTGATATGATAGGAGATTTTATCTTCCAAAACTTGTTGCTGAATTAAAGATGAGGTGAAATAGGAGCATACTGTTGTCATAGTCCCAACTTGTTTCAATGATTCTCAACATCAAGCTACTAAGGAAGTTGATATTATCGTTGGTAGTGATGTCATCCATATTATAAATGACCCGATTGCAGCAGCCATTGCTTATGGTCTTGCAAGAAGGCTACTAGAGTTGGTGGTAAAAATGTCTAGATTTTTTATCTTCGAGGTGGTACATTTTATATCTCCTTACTTACCATTTTTTGCCACGAATCTCTCATGAGCTTCTATATGCTAGAGGTGAGTTGTGAAGATATGTGAACATATATGAAGAGAGGTGATAGAGGAAAGAGTGTTTAAGTAAGATGAGTTGTTATGTTGGTGGTGGCTACAAGAATATTAATCGACAAAAGGATCACAAGCCTAAGCTTCCTTCAAGGTGGAACGGTGATGTGGTGATACCATGATGTAATTATATGGTTGAAGTATGGAAGGAGAAAAAGGAATGCACAAAATAGTAAATTGTATTCATAATATTGAGAATGATGATGTGGTTATATTGTAATACAAAAGACACAATTCTAACCCATATTTATACTAATGAGAGACTTCTAATTAAGTAATGAAATAAATCATATAGATGAAATAAAGAAATCTCAATCCGAAAAGATCTTATAATATACTTTAAAAAAATCTAAGATATAATTATCATAATATGAGATATTATCACTATATCTACATATGATCTAGATATTTTCTATAATATATTCTAAGATATTTTTATATATGTTAATATTATCCGGTAGATAAATGTGGCTAAGAAGGAATATTATAAGCTTCTATATTTCAAATTTAACTCAAACTTATAACTCAATTGATCTTTGAAATTTTTATTCAATGGTGGGGTAAGATGGTAAACGTTTTTATCTTTTATAAGTGGAATGCTCGTGGTGGAAGTGTGGTTTTGGCAATTGAATTTAATATATATCTTCTATATGTTCTAAATTGAAGTTATGGTTGTGTTCACTATCATTAATGGTAGAAAAATGCATGAAAATATAAAACAAATGTGGTCACGATATCTATATTTATAATATAACTGCAATTGCGGTCCCTAAACAAATATTACAGTCGTTGTTTCTACTGTATAATTTAAAACCTTGAGTTTATAAATCCATATATACAGAGAGAAATAGATAGATATAGAGAATAAGAAAGTAACATGTCTAGTACTTACATGTATACCATTGTTTGTCTGCACGCAAATAAAAGCCTTGATATATCCCTCCCTATTTCTCTTCTATAGTTATGGCGCAAATTTTGCCTATTGTCATAGCTTGAGGTTAATATTTGAAACTAGATAAATCTCTCTATTTAAACTTTTAGGTACATAGCTAAACCTTCCTATTTCTATATATAACTTTTCTCTTGCATGGGACACTCGCTTGGCCATAGCTTTACAAAACAACTTCAACAAACTCCAACTAAATCATAATTACTCTACCCTACATAATGAGTTCCATGTTCTTCTACTTCTCAAATCTACACTACCAAGACGTTCTCTTTCTTATCTCTCTTTCTTATCTTATACCATGGCTTCCCATGTTACAAATTCTATCATTGGTCGGTATGTTTTGGCTATTGTGATTGCCATGGTAGTTTTCCTTCCAAACTTCACTTATGCCAAGAAATCCAAGATCATTGGTTTGAAAATGAATGTAATTGATAAATGTTGGAGATCAGATCCTGAATGGAGGAAGCATCGGCCACAACTTACTACATGTTCCATTGGCTATGTTGGAAAGATGACAAATAACATTGGTGAGGGCCTTATCCATTATAAAGTTACTGACCCAAGTGATGACCCTATAAACCCTAAATATGGCACCTTGAGGTATGGAGCATCTGTGATCCAAGGGAAAGTATGGATTACATTCCAAAGAGACATGGTCATTAGGTTAGTGAGACCACTTCTCATTAGTAGTTTCACTACCATTGATGGTCGAGGAGTTGATATCCACATTGCTCATAATGCATGCTTAATGATATTTAAGGTAATAACCGACAATTATTACTATATAAGATCTATGAATTTGTCCTTCAAGCTATATCATATGCATTTATCTTTAACTCTTAATTATTCTAACTCTCATCATTGTATTTAATGTTTGCAAGGATGCAACACTCAATATTCTTTTTATGTGGACCAAAATGGTCCTATTAGATATGGACTAAATTTGCTCAAGTATTATTTTATCTTCTTTATCTACATTGGCATTTCAAGAAAATTAAAGGAGTACCAAATAATCTCCCTATTCTGATATACAATTTTTAAATATTCTTTACTTCATGTATTGATTACCACTTTCCAAATCACAAATAATTATGGATTGGTTATTGTCTCCAGGCTACCAACATAATCATTCATGGCCTACGAATCCATCATTGCAAACCTCAAGCTCCTGGGATGGTGATGGGTTCTAATGGAAAGGTTATGCCTTTAGGTCAAGTAGATGGCGATGCAATAAGATTGGTTACTGCTTCAAAAATTTGGATTGACCATAATACACTTTATAATTGCCAAGACGGTCTTCTTGATGTTACACGAGGTTCCACTGATGTGACTGTCTCCAACAATTGGTTCAGATTTCAAGACAAGGTTATGCTTCTGGGTCATGATGATGGATATATTAGAGATCAGAACATGAAGGTTACAGTGGTGTACAACCATTTTGGACCCAATTGTAACCAACGCATGCCTAGGTAATTAATTGTTCAACTAAGAAGATTGATATTTATAGATATGTAAATGCATTAGATAATATTCATTTGTAATGATTAATTAAAAAACATTACAGGATCCGCCATGGATATGCACACGTAGTTAATAATATGTACTTGGGATGGTTACAATATGCCATCGGTGGAAGCATGGAACCTAGTCTTAAAAGTGAAGCTAACCTCTTCATAGCACCACCGTCAGGGAGTAAGGAGGTAACCAATCTTAGAAACTCCATTTCAAATGATTATTCATCTTAAGTGTTTTAAATTTCACTACATAATCACAATTGTAGCCATGTATTTTCCCACAATTATGGTAAAAGCAACATAACCATAAGTGCAATTTAAAACATTGAAGAAAAGTGAATAGATCTCATCATTTAATAAAAGGCCAATAATCGTTTAACTATTGTTTTTCAAATTTTATAATGTGTGTAGGTTACATGGAGAAAAGGCAATCGTGCAAATGGGGATAAATGGGAATTCCATTCAGTGAAAGACATTTTTGAAAATGGAGCATCCTTCAAGACGACAAAAGGTGGATATGTGCGAAAGCCAAATTATACTAAGGACCAAGCTTTTAACGTTGCAGATGCCAAATCCGTGAGATCATTAATAAGTTCATCAGGTGCATTGCGATGCAGTAAAACCTCTATATGTTGAACTTCAAAATAGATCATCGATCTATCAAAATTAAGTAGGATTCAAACTCAACTATTGTTATTGATTCCAAATTTAAACAAAATAAACGTTGGTGAATTATGCTCCAAATCTATTCGATTCTACACCAAACTCTACATTCGGATTTACAAGCCTAATTATAAACATGGAATTAATTCAAAAGAATGCTTATACAATTTATACTTAAATATATCATTTAGAAATTAACGCAATAGAAAAGTCCAATTATAGAAAGTCCATTGAAATTGCACTTATGATGCAAGAAGTGTCTACATGACATTCTAAAGAAATATATTAAAATAAGAGAAAAGTATTTCGTAGATGTCATTGCATACAAACAAACTAGATACATAATGAAAATGCATTATTTTCGCTTTATCATCAAAGTATCTAAAGCTCGTTTATGGTATCAATTGTAAAAAACGTGGGCCTGAAATTAAGGTTTATTAGCTCATTGGGCATGTAAAAATTTTCAGATAACTCTTTAAGTCAACTTATCTTAATTAAACCCACGAGCCGAAAATGTGTTATCTAGATGGCATGTAAAATTAAGGGTTATACTTGTGTAAAAGAATTCAATTTAATTTTTTTTAATGGACTTCTTTTTCAAGTTTTAAATATATTATGTAAAAAAATATTTTACATATTCTTACTCATACACTAATTTTGCACTTCATCTATATTTCTGAATTGAACCATTAACTGGACTCATGACCTAAACCAAATTACCATCTTGAGCAGTTTGGATATGAGATCGCTAAAGACCTCGAGTAATGGAATATGGAGTGGCATCGTATCCCCGAGAAGTCTCCAATATTAGGCTATTCAGACGGCGCCACATAACACTTAATTACGATAATAAATGTTAGATATTATTAAGTATAAATCATAATAACTAAACACAAAGATACAAAGAGAGAACTAAAGCTCATAGGAGCGAAAATTACCTCCTCCATGAGTATACATTAACTCCTCTAACATTTATCTCTTGTTTTTAAAATTGTCATCGCATCATCTATTATTTAAATTCAATTATCATTAACTTTTAAATAAATACAAATGAATAGTAGGTAATATATTTTATTTTAGTTTATTTTTATAAGCAATTATATTAGAAATGGGCACAAGGAGTGTCAACTCAATTACAACTTACAAAGAAGATCCATACAAGTATAAGGAACAATACACCATTTGACAAAAGTGTACAAATTAGATCCTAGGTAATATATTATATGTATACAATTTTTATACTAACAATAACAATGCATACATATTAATTGTTTCTACATTCATATTCATTCAACTTTAATACCTAATTCTGACTTTTTTTATTTTTTGAAGAACCAAAGTTTCATAACTTCGTCTTTCCCTATCCAGAAACCATTAGTTAATTGAATTAGCTAAGCGACATGCTACATAATACTCTCATACCACTCTTGATATGCATGAAATTAATAAGGTTGGAGGCAGTAAATAATGTTAACAATAAGAATATTAATTACATTGTTTAGTCATTTGAACAATTCAGTCATAGTAACAAGATGTTTAACATTATTTGGTTGAGTTGAAAAGTGAAGAAATGAAAAGAGAGGAAAGAAAGGGGAAGAAAAATAATGTTTTTCATTATTTGGTTTGTATTCAATAGAGTGAAGGAAAGAAAAAAAATGGTGGACATATGATTTTATATTTTGTTACCAATATTGGGAGGAAAACAAGTGAAAAGAGAAAAGGAGTATTATTGTGTTAGTTTTATATATTGTTACTGCATTATCTATTATTTATGTTTTAATATCATTGACTCTTCAAAAAATTTATACAAGTGAATGATGAATTATATATTGGTATATAAATCTTTATAATGAAAATGCAACAATATTACACTCAAAAAACAAACCAACAAATACATGTCAATATCATTATTAATAATAATTATATTTTTCTCCTCACTTTCTTTCTATTTTCTACGATATCAAACAACTAAAAAATCATCATATTTTCTAATTATTTTCTACCCTTAACTTTTCTTTTCTCAATTTTTATTTCCTGGACTTTTCCTTTGAAACAAAAACCATTATTACGACCAGTAACATTCAATACTTTAATGCTTTCTTTTGACCAAAAATTAAAATATTCTAAAACATTGGTTTCTGTATGACTTGCAACTTCAATCAATTCCTGCTTGACTTTCGTTGAATATGTTCAGCACTTGCTGAAGTTATTCCATTTCAGATCTCATTCTTAATTGGAAAAAATCTAGCATCAAAAAGATTAGGGACGAATCTAGACGAGAGTTAAGGGAAGGAGCCCAAATTTTTATATGAAGTTTTGCTTATCATAGAATTTTTCTCTACACTTTTAATATTCGACAATTAAAATATGATTGATTATATCATACCTGCCAAAACAATACACCATGCAAACATGAATAATCACATTAATTTCCTTTTAAAATTTAAAACATCACATTAATTTTATTCATAATTTAACTTGTCCAAAGTTAATTCACATAAATAAAGAAATAATTAAAGACAGTATTATATTTTGACTATTCATAATTTCACAAGTTCAAAGTTACTTCACATAATAAAGAAATAATTAAAGAGACTATTATATTTTTACTAAAATATTTTTACTTGTTTTCTACGAGACAGAAACAATTAACTAATATGATATGATAAGTATAATTACTAAATAAGGATAAAGTTCGGGGAAAATTAATAAACCAATACATATGTATATATACAAAGAAAATTAGTGCCTAGATGACATAATATTATTTTTTCCTATTTTAAATTAAATAACAATTTATATTTCCATCTTACATCTTATTGTTGTTATCTTCTATAATTAAAACTATTATTACCACTAATAATAAGTTTAATATGTATTTCATGTTCACACTGAAAAATGCATTTAATATTTATAATTAAATGAAAGAGGTTTTTAGTTAAATAGAGTCATGTGTTAATTTAATAGTATAATACAAATATTAAAGTTCATAAAGTTGAAGAAAAAAATAGACATGTAAGTCAAAATGGTTACAATAAAAAAGCATAATATAACTTTAAGTCAACAATTTAAAGTGATAAATCTTAACAACATAAACAATGTTGTTGATTTTGAATCTAAATAAATCAAATTTTAGTTTATAATCATGTTCAAAATCTATGTTTTCATTTTTAGTATTATATATTTATTTTGTAATTTTACTTATTTTTATTTTGTAGTTACTAACTATTTTTAATTAAATTTTGCTTTAATAAATTAACATTTTTAATCTTAATTTAAGATCATTATTTTTTATTTTTATACTATTATTTTTTTTATTTATATGTTTTCACATTTGAAAAATATGTGTAAAACATGGAATATTTGCTAGTTTTTGTAACTTTGAATCCCTTACACGTTATATTATTGTAAAATAGATATGATCATGATTCAATTCTAATAGTCATTTGATTTTTAAATCTAAATATAATCATTTTAATATTTTAAAATTTGAATAGCATATAAATAAATTAGTAATGTTTATCATACGCAAACACAATTTTCATAATTGTAGATGTTGTAACTATGTAATATTTAATCAAACATCAAATGCATTCAATAATTGAATTTATTTTATTTTATTTTATTTTATTGAATTTATATATATTTTATTTTATTTTATTGAATTAAGATACTCGTATTATATAATTATGCAACATTAAACCTAATTCTCACATTCTCATTTTACACAGCTTCTCTCTTCTAACCTTAGTACCACATTCCAACCACTTTATAAAGCTTCATCAGATTCATAATTCATTTCATAATGTCTTATTTCTTTTTTTCTTCTATTTAAATCATCTTTTTCAACGATTTAGTGTGTTACCTTTTTATTATTATTCTGAATATTACATTTAATCAGAACACACAAATAATGAAAATATATTTTATAGTGTCAATAAACCATGTATTGACCCATTATATTTTTTTACTATCATAATTGAAAGTGCAAAGTGTCAAGAATAGCACTACCATATCTTAGCCTATGTTTTGATGAAGACAAGGTTCTAACAAAGCTTGAAGATAGCTCAACAATCAACATGCTTTGTGTTCATTTGGTCATATCTAGACTAGGAGATAAATTGAGTCTATAACCTAAGTAGTCTGGGATATGTGTCGTAGTAAGTGAGTATAGGTTAGGTGAACCTATATGCTAGTCTCTTAAGCCATCATAATTGAACTACCATATTTAAGATATGCATCATCTAGTTAATTGTATGTTCATGCATATATCATACATTCTATGCATATTAGGCATAATATAAATGATATAACATGTATACATATTGCATATAACATATGAGAAGTTTGCCTTGTGAAACATATGCATAAATGATATTGCACATAACATATGAGAAGTTTGCCTTGTGAAACATATGCATAAATGCTCTAGTTAATCGATTAACGTGGTAGCTTAATCGATTAACATAACCAAATTTATGTTGAATATGTGTTTTCTGTTTTAACTGTTTTGGATGTCATTCTGTAAGTCCGTTAATCGATTAAATGATAGTGTTAATCGATTAACATGTCTGTTTTGTGTTATAACTGAAATCTGTTTTTTTCTTTTGTAACTGCTTAACTGTTTAACTGTTTTTGCAACAACTTAAACCACTTATTCTCCATGCTATAAGTACGAGGGTTCACTTAGAACTGAGTAGCATTCATTCTATTTGTTTAGGGTTGTATTAGAGAGCATTTTGCATTAGTATTTTCACTATTATTTTGCTTGAGAGTTGCATGTGTGAGAATAGAGATTATGTTGTTTTTCTGTAACATGCTTTATGTTTCTGCATAATTTGATATTCATTTGATATTGCTCACATGATCATGCATTAGATTTTGAATGAAAGAAACCTGTTACTTACTGCATTCTGATTAACTCACTTTCATATATTGATGGTTTAATTGATTAGGATAAGGGTTAATCGTGAGTCTTTACATTGTAATATCTTAGGCTTTATGTGCTTAGAATACCTTGATTTTAACGTGTGTTGTGCAGTCTGGATTTGTCTCTTGGTGTGAAATCACCACAGAGATTGTAGTTCTTCACCAAGGCAGGGAGGTCTTGATTTGAGGATAAGATTCTTGGCTGGGGCTTGTTCGCGAGAAAGGTTTTCTCAAGAGGCGAAAGGTAGAAGTCAAACCAGGTTTTAGAGATCCTAGATTTCAAGAAGGGAGCATCCCTTGTGCTTGTAAATCCTTGTGCACTGTTCTTTCTTTCTATCTTTATCTTTCTGTTTCTTGCATTAATACACTCAATATATACTTGAGAATTTGGATATCTTTTTAATGCTATATCATTAACACTTGTATGCAATAATATCTGAAACATATCTGTTTAAAGTGTATCTTATTGAAAGTGCAAATTGCTAGTTCTGTTAATTTGTTATGTAACTGTGTTAATCGATTAAGTCCTTCTGTTAATCGATTAACTGAACAGTTTTTTTTCCAGTATTTGGCTTGTTGTTAAAAAGTAGTAGTTCGTAACCGCCACACCTGTAACACCGCGAATTTTACGATTTGGAATTATAAGATTTTATTAATATTTTTATTAATTATATATTCGAAAATGAATTTCTGGGAATTTTCGGTAAAGAATTAGACGAAACTCTAGTTGAGTTTTAGTCTTGAAATATTATTTCCTATTTTGTGGTAAATTTTGGTAATTTTCGGAGACAGTCGGTTCTGAACCACTGTCAGG
>NC_032015.1:12180614-12181046 GCF_001865875.1 Lupinus angustifolius | reverse complement strand
CGCACCGTTGGCTTCGTAATTTCATTTCGAGTCAATATAGACCCTGAATACACTCATACCTATTTTCTAAATATTTTTCACTCGGAATGCCGAAATCCGAAATTGTAATCGGATATTACGATCGGGCGATTTATAATATCTGATCTGGTATTAGCCGATAATCCTCGAGCACGATTATCGCGTGTATCCGTGAGGGGTCATTTCGCATTGGGATGCGAAAGTTGACTTCCATAAAGTAAACCTCACATCACTCAATCTCATCATTAGCCACCCTAGGAAGCCACCCTAGGAGATCTTCATGAGTGCCTAGGAGGGAAATCAGATTTCCCTCTCCCCTAAAGCCCTCACACTCCACACTTCTCCCACACTTTGGCATTTTCAAAGAAGAGGTAAAAATCCTCTCTTCACTTTTCTCTCATTTTTCTCCTTTCT
>NC_032015.1:12151228-12180514 GCF_001865875.1 Lupinus angustifolius | reverse complement strand
GCACTTTTGTTTGTTTTGATGAGGGCTGTGTTATGTGGATTTTGTATATGTTTAGTGGCGATGTAGTTTCCGCCTTTATTGAACTAATCTGTAGGATCCGATTATTACTTAATTGATTTTATGCATTACTTTATTCAGGAAATTGTGAATCAGGTTAAGTTATCATTCGATAACGATAAGTTGATTTTCCGCATTTGAGTTACTTAAAGTGATGTCCCGGAAAAGGAAACAATTTTATACAATCTCTTTATTCAAAAAAAAAAATTTACCCATTTTTCCGCAATGTTTTTTAGAAGTATTTTTCGGGGCGTTACAACACCTATTCAACCTCCCCTTCTAGGTGTTCCTAGACCACTGATACCTAACAATAATAATTACTAAGTCATATATAGAATGATATACAATTAGTTGATGGACAGAAAAACTTTATATTGACAATACATAAAAACTAAATTCATAAACTAAACTACGTAAAAGAAAAGTAATCTCTTGGCTATCTTTCATTTATATTTTATTTTTAATATAATATTTATTTTATAATTTTACTGAGTTTTATTTTCTTGTTCGTAACTATTTTTAATTAAATTTTGTTTGAATAAATTGAGATTTTGTATTTTCATTTTATATCATTATTTTTTAATTTTTATATGTTTTTTTAACTGTATTTTTCTACATATGGAAAATATGTGTAACACATAGAATATTTGGTATCTTTTCTAACATTGAATTCCTTACATGTTGTTACATAATTATGAAATAGATATGATTATGTTTCAGTTCTAATGGTCATTTGATTTTTGAACTCAAATATAATTATTTCAGTTTTTAAATTTGAATAGCATTGATGATAAAAATAAATTATTAATATTTCTCAAATGTACATTTAATTTTATAAACATAGATTTGTAACTGTCCAATCTATAATCAAACATCAAATATATAATATATTGGAAATACAATTATCTTCAATTCTTATCATAGAGTTAAAGCTAATTGTAAATGTACGTACCTAAATTAATGGTTGAATAATGTTTGGATAGAGATGTTTAAAGTGATTGTTAACATTCCACATTTTCAATGCGGGAACATGTTGGTTGATCATCCTTTGTCTGTTGAGAAAGGTCTTGTTCATTCCTCCAAGGTTTTGAAGATAGCGGAGGTAGGTAGGGGCATGAATTGGAGTCATGCATGTCAAATTTTTATAAACTACTAGAGAAAACTTTTATATAACTACTAGAAAGATTTTTATTTTTTTAAAATTAATTTTAACTTCTATTTACTCCTCAAAAGTCATGTAAATAAAAACAGTATACATAATAACAATTTAGCTCATGAAATAATTATTTTGCATGAAAGTTGATACAACTTCAATATTATTAAATTTGGATTGATCATTGATTCGATTGATTTATTGAGTTAATGGATCACTTTTACCATTAAGTTACTAGTGGAACCAATTGACTCGGTTTATAATATAAAAAAATTAAACTCATAATACCACTATAAAAATTTATCATCATACAAATATTTTTAAACAACCAACAATGAAATCACTAGTAAGTTAAAAATGTCATCGTACAACACAATTTTATGTTTTAATCACAATATAAGTGCACAAATAAGTTTCAAATTTGATTAAACTACAAAAGTTTTATTCCAACATAAACTAACAAATAACAAATATAATTAAAAAATGATATCATTTTGACAATCTTTAAAAAAATGATTGATCTGATCGAATCGGTGCAACTGATGGAATCACTTGTTTTATGCTCAAAGTGATCTCATCAAAATGACTCATACTCAATTGGAATAAAAAATGGATTAGTCATTTATCCGATTGAACTAGTCGATTCAAGCAGAGTTTAATAACTACATAGGAACCTCAAATTCTTATTATTTTTTAAAAATAAAATAGTTGGTGAGAAAAATTACAATGAAAATAAATATATCAACATATAAAAAAAACATATAGAGAGGGGTTGATGTATAATGATTTCTCTATCAGATTAAGAATTACATACTTTTACTTATATTATTAATATTTTGTTTTAATTGTAAACAAGTTTAGAGGCAGAATATCTTATCTCCAAAAAAAGTTTAAAATTCACTCGAAAAAACATTTACCTATAACCACATTTTTTTCCTCATTTTTTTTCTTTTACCAATTTTTAGGGGTAGACTCCTCTAATGTAAATTTTAGTTAATGTACATTATTTAAGACCATTGAATATGATAAGTTATTTATATCTTTATATTCAATTAATAAATCTACATTTAAATTTAGTCTAAATTTAATTTATAAACAAAACCAAAGAATACATACTTGAAAATTTCTTTTAAATTCAATTTTTAATTATAGAAATAACAATTAAATTAGTCAACTAAATATTTCATAAAAATATATACATAAAAATTACAATTCATACATTGTATGAGTTAAAAGCTAGTTTGGAAAATGTTAAAGACGATTGCTATCACCATAAGATTACATCCACAATCTCATGATGTTAATATTACACTTGTCCATAAATAATTATACAACTTTAGTTTTTTAATAAGATTATATACCAAATAGAGAGAATCAGTAATATATCTCTTATATTTTCCAACGTCCAACACAGAATTAATGACAAAAAATAAAATCATGTTTATGTAAGATGTAGAATCATACAATAAACTGAATAAAAGAACCATATTATAATGGGTAATTATTTAGTCAAACCTTGGGGTAATGTGTAATTTACCTTAAATTTAGATATTATATGTATGTAGAGCTTTTGAACTTGATACCCCCATGATTTTAGGTTCAATACCATATTTTGTGACAATTGTTTTATTTTTCTGATGTTTTCAATCTATCAGGAGAATTGCATATCGTCATATTTTGAATATTACTTTTTGGTACAGTGGAAATTTAGCTTCCAATAGATAATATGAAATGAATATCATATATATATATAATTATATATTGTCTATGTTTTTGGGATAAAACAAAGAACCACTCTATGAAGGAAAATATATATAACTTAAGAAAAAGGATAAATTTTCTGTCTTACTTTTTCTATACTAAACATAAAACAATTTATAATGTCATACATGCTAATTAATAAATGGGTTTCCTACATTTTCTGTTTACAAAACAAAAAATAGAATTCTCTCTTTATTCTTCTATCACTTCTCTTTCTCATGCTCAATTTAGAGAATTAAGTATAACCATACATTCTCACATTACTTTTGCCTGATTCTCCTATATTGTACTTACGATGAAAGTTTCTAGATATGATCCAATATATATTTCAGTTTTCAAATTTCTTGATAAAATCATCATAGAATTAATAATAATAAAAGTTTGGTAAGAAATGAGAATTAGGAGACATACATGCCCTAACAAGTTAATGGAGCAAAGAGTTCAATTGAAATTCCTGCTTGTGAAATCTACATTCTAAGATTTATAATATATTTTAGCAATTGATATGAATTTTTGTAGTTCAAACCCCAATTACACAAAAGATTAAACTCAATATTTCAATGATACGGTAACCAAAATTGAGGAATGAGAAATAATGAATACATAGAATGGTACAACTTTGGGGAATGAGACTCATCTCAGTACTGGAGAGAGAAGTGATGCAAAAAAACAAAGAAAATAACATATACAATTACACTTGTATTTTTATGTTTGTTATGATAAGACAAATTTACCTTTAAAACTAAATGGAAAAATTACACTCATGTCTCCGTTAATGGAGAGGAAATGTGGCTCCCCAAAATTGGATTTTAGACATAAGTGCTTCCTCCTAAGCACAAACCCAAATGGAGGTCTAATACCACTTTATTTAGCCTCTAACTAATGATGACTTTGACAATATTACACTCCCTCAACTCATGCTATGCAATATGATCCTAATAATGTTGAGATGGTAATAAATAAAATGTTGAGATAATAGTGCTGAATTGCTAATAGGAATGTACAATATTACACATTACAAGGTTGTGATAGGAGAGTTTGGGACCAATTTTTGAATTGGTAAACATTCCCAGCACCCTTCTTTGTTTTGACAAAGTGTAAAATGTTTAGGAACCCAAGTTTCCCTTTTTGACTCTCTTTCTCTTAAGAGATCTCTTTGTTTTTCTTCCACAAATTTCTTTGCTTCTGTTGCCTTTTCCCAATCTTGGCTCATGATGGCTTGGCTCAACTCACTCCAAATAAGAGTTGATTCAGTTGGCCACACATTCTGATAAAAAGTATAGGATAATAATCTCAGTTCACACTAAAGAAAACATGCACTTTCACATTCATATATTACCTAAATATATATGCATCCAATTCTATTAAGTTTCCATATAAAATTAATTAATAATGAGAGAATTAGTTTAACAAGTATTTAAATTACTTTTTAACATGACCCTTTTACAGAAGTAGGCAAAATGTTACTTTTGACCTTATGACTAAATGACATTTGATCCTAACAATCGGGGAAGAAGTTGGGTTTTGTCTTAGATATTATGTTAAAGTTTCATATCAAAACTAATTGACAACGAGAAGAATAGTTCATCAAATATTTAAATCATTTCCGAAACAATAAAATAGGTGATGTAAGGCTTACTTCTCAACACATTCAACATTATAAATCATTAGTACAAAACCAATCACAGTAACAAGTGGAACCAAAAATAATAAACTATTGTTTTGTTCTATGGTTCTTATTTTTTTACCTGTTCATCCTTGACAATAGGAGCTTGGAGCCCTGAAATGGCTTCTTTTGCATCATATATCACTCTTGATTCTGCATTTTTCATATCCTTGATTGTTACAGTACTGCAACATGTTATGGGATTAGGAACATAGCATCGTAAAATAGACAAGGAGCAGTATTAATTGAACTATTGATTCAGACAAGTTTTCTCAACATACCTATCCCAATGACCATTTACTTCAAATAAAATCTTGGATGAAGAGGAATCAATGATTTTCCCTTTTATCAATCTTTGATTTCCACTTAAACCAAGGAAAGATTGAGTTTTGAAGCATAACTCAGCCATAAGGCCAGTTTCTAAGCACCTGATATTGACATTGCCAACCCAATCAACACCTGGGATGGGAAGAATTCTGATAAATAGATTAGGAGAATTCATTTCATATGTCTCTCCATGGTTGAGTACCTTCAATTGCCTTTTGCCATGCACCTCAGCTTCCACATTAGTACCTGAATATTTAGTTTTTCATTGTTACTATGTATATATAAACTTTAGATTCGCATGTATTTTGATCTTACTAATTTGGTCCTCAAAACGTTTCTTAAAAATTTTAAATGGTGTTCAAATTATTCATTTTTAGCATGTTTTATAATATATGATAGGGACTAATTTGACCCTAAAAATCACTAATTTGACTGTTATTTAAAAAATTTAGGGACCATTTTGGGTTTTCTATTTTTTTGAAAGATGAAAGTGGTAAGATCTAAACTGAAATGAGTATTTGCAAGTGATATTCTAAGTTATAGGATAGTAGAATATAATGTTCCAATTCAAATAGGACTAAAATAACAATGGAAAAAGATCTAGAAGAGCAAAAAAAAAATATTATTTGCTATTTCATATGAACTTATGAAAAAGTATCAAACTGATGTTATTATTTAATTTGTTATGTCATATATTTTGATGCTTACCATTGAATTTTGGAACAGGATAGTGGAACCATATAATTTCTATGTTTTCTTTTTCATCTGTAGCGTGCAGGGCAGATACTGGAGGGTGGTGTGAAACCTGAAAACATTTGAAACTCAAGAACACAAATATCATTGAAAAATAGCTATAATCAATAATAACTCTCTCAAAAGCTTACTATTTAGTAACTAATACTTTTATATATCCAACATGCTTCTTCTCACTAGAGTGTTTGGCTTGAAGCATAGAAATTGGTAATTGGGACGAAAATAATTAAATTCTACATCACCAAGTTACATAGGATGTGTTTGTGTTTTATCATTGAAACACAATTCTCTCATTTTGGTAGAGAACCATGAATTGGTTCTCTCATATCAATTGGTGGTTCTTTTGTGAATTGCTCTCTTTAAGGAACGAACCGGATTTTTACCTACAATTTAAGTAAAATAAAAGAAGAATAGTTGATAATGTACACTCACTTACATGATTGAGTTACAATGAATAAGAAATAATTTTATCTTTGAGTATTGAAACAAAAGTTGATTCAAACCTAAACGAAGCAGCACTAAAAACAAATGTGCATAGAACTATAGAAACTTTACTGAATATATATCTCTAACGTACTAATATTTGAGAGGATATATGAGATGACTATACATTTGATTTACTAAATACGAGTGACAACATAACATTTTTCCGGTGTTTGATTTTTAAGTTAACTTTAGTATCGGACAAAATCATCTCCATAGGACAACACAAAAGGTCATGTTTTGTGTCCTCAACTAAACAAGAGGACAAAACTTTATCTATTGTACTTATATTGTCTAGTGTTATGCCTTGCATTAAATGCATCATAACGTTAATGTGTACAAGGATAATGACATAATGCATATGAGAGGTCAAGGTGGGTAGAATATAATAACCAAATGTATAATTTCTACTATGGCTATGGAACATGTATTGAGGTTGGCTAGGAACATGGTCATCATAACATTATCTTAGCTTAGAGAGTGATTGTTTAGAGACCGTCTAAATCATTACATGACATTCTAGTTCACATTTATCAACTTGTTTTGATTGTTAACAATGTTCATACTTTCCTATAACATTATTGGAATGTCTAACTTCAGTTAACATGTTAACTGATCATTTGATAAAACTTGGATCAAGTTCTTCTGATATGTTTAGAATTCGAGACATAGTACCGGTGGAAATCTTCCGCATCATGGAGATGAATCTTTCATCATTGTTTTAGTTTTTTATTTATTTTCGAATAGACCAAAAAAATTAATAATCTATGACCTATGTAGCATAATGAAAAGGCATGTACCTGTTCTAGTAAGACATTAAGGTTTCCTTTGGAGACATGATGGGTCTCTCCAAGAGTGGGATTGTAAGGGGCAACTCCAAAAATAGGTGGTCTTGTGGTAGATATACTCCATGCTACAACAGATATTAATCTATCAAGTGGGCTATGCCCATTGTTGCACCTACTTAGCAAGTTTGAAGATATGGAATATATAGATTCACCATAGCATTGAAGTTGTGACTTTGGGAAGTTGAATTGAGGTGGTAGCTGCATATATGAAAGGTGAGTGTTATTTTATAAGGTTTGGTTTAGATTTTCCTAAGAAATGATAAAGGGTAAGTTGTTTAGGTGATATATTTAATAAATTAAACAACTCATCTATGATATTGGTGTATAAGGTTGGTTATACAAATAACTAAGTTGCAAGATTGGTAAATTGTCTGAAAATTTAGCAATGGTAGTGTCGGGTCCATGTAGACCTATTGAGTTAAAGATTAATCAATCATATTTCATATTAATCTGAACTAATCAAAGTTACCAAATTACAAAATCACCCAAGTTACCCAATTGCAAAGTTAATGAATCTTTCTATAAAATATTTATTGCCTAGCTACACCAACTTTACTCCTACATGTTCCAAGTTTGAACCGAATTAAATCTTTTTTAAAGAAAATACCTAAATTCAGCTAATGATTTTAAAAAATCAATTTTTGAGTTATAATAAAAATTTGTATTCTCAAATAATATCATAAGGTTTCGCCATCATCCTGGAAATTCCACTTTCAAGTTTGTTTATTTTACAATTTTTCTCCTCAAAATAGAAACTTAGGGAAGTGCTTTAAAACTCAACTCAACAAACATAACCAAAACATAGGTGTATTTTCCTCCATTTATGGTTGTTTTTTATTGATAAATAGAACTTACCTGAAATCGAGTGAGATCAGATCCTCGTCGCACATTCTTAAGTAGACTTAATAGACGCCTCAAAAGATTTGGAGCTCTATAAGATACATCAGAATCTGATTCATTCTCTATTGAGAATGGCTTCGTGAGAACAATATTTTTCTTCTGCACATCAAATAACCAAAAAGATGTGTTACCCTTAACTCTATTGAGAATGGCTTTTTTTTTTAACAAATGTACATAGCTACATTTACATATTTTATGATTACCTGCATATAGCTAAACCAGAAACAATTGAATTATGGAAGAACAAGGACATTGATTTGTTGCTTTTTCTTTTCTTTTTAATTGCCTTTGAGCATTTCTGATTTCTATGCCCACCATCTTTACCATATGTCATTATGCACTAAGATTTCCACCAAGACAATAACACACGAGTGACCTATTTTTTTAATGTTCTTGAATCCGGGTAACATGTGCTACTTTACAATTGGCCAATGGGTGTTCATTTTATTTAAAATTAAATAAATCATAGCTAAAGATAGATTACTTAAATATAGAATTAGATGTAAGGGTTGATGAGTTGAGATGTGTTTAGTTTGACCCAAACAATGACATGAGGCACATTGAAAATGCCATTTTTAGATTGAACTAACTAGATGATCAAGATTTGATGAAGCTTGTCATGGAATTGAATCAAATATATATAATATATTTGAACATTGTGTATACTATACCATAGAATTAAAGAAATAAAAAAATAAAGATGTAATTTACAATAAATAAATAAATATATATATATATATATATATATATATATCACAAATATTATTCATATATAAATATATAGTATATATGTTATACAAAAGCAATTCATCAAAGTCAAGAAGTCTTATAATTTATGAATCATTTCACATATCCCATCCTTTGTATCTTTTTTGTGTTATCACAACAAAATAAATTTAATTAGGAATTAAATATATTATAAAATTTTCACCAATTACAAAATCTTTATACAAGAGTAAAAAAAGATTATTTGTGATTTTTTTGCAAGGCTAAAATACTATTTTATTCTTTTATATCATTTTTAGGTTTCATTTTGGTTATCTAACATTTAAAAGTATCAATTTATTCCTATATATTCCTTTGTCAACACCAAAATATGGGTTTCTCACATAGAAAACATATCTCTCCTCTTTAAATATTTGTCTCTCTTTAAATATAGAGAACATAGATGTTAATTTGTGTGAGAAATCCAAATTTAGAAGAAGAGAAAAGAAATTTCAGCAGGATTTCGGTATAAGCAGATAAAAATCTAATATTGTTAGATAAAAGAGTAAAATTGACAAACATTAGAAATATAAATAATTAAATTGATATCGAAAACCTAAAATAAAATAAAAGACTAAAAGAGTACATTATTTCCAGCCATGAATTATATGGAATTGATAAAAAAAATTGTTCAACACCCCCAATTACAAGATTCCAAAATTTTAGGTCAAAAAACACATTAGTACGTTTCTTACAAACGAAAGTGTTTAGACTTTAGACTTTAGTGGGTTAACTTTACTTTATAATATATTTTATAAAATTAAAATTAACTACTCATTATAGGGAAACAAACTCAGTTTCAACAATACTTAATCTTTAAGAAAGGAAAAGCTCACTCCAACGAATATTTTCTGGAAAAAGAATCATTGCCCACATAATCAAACTACTTTAAAGTGATAATTCAAATGCATGCATGTAAAAATTACAACAATCTAATGGAACTAACCACTTTTTGAGAGATAATAGATAAAGGTAGTTAACACATTTCAAAAAATTGGTCGATTCAATGTTCTAAATTACATTCATCGATCACAATCGTAATCGCAATACAGTAAGTAGTCTTCGCACTAGCATCGTGATCTTATTGAACAGATTTTTCCGCAATTACGGTAAAGATAAAATAACTGTGATTACGATTGCGGCCACAATTTAAAACATATTGTAATGATCCAAAAGAATAGCATAGTTCACGAGAATCATTATATATGTGCTTCTACACAGGAATGAAAAGGTTGCTAGAATATAATACAGTTTATTTTTTATGTTCTTTAATTTGTTCAAGCGATCATATAAAGAAGAATGAATAGAAAAGAGAAGAGAAAGAGAAAGAGAGAGAAGTGTGTACCATATATATGAAAGTTGGTGTTGTTTGGAAGAGAAGGTGAATGAATATTAGTGCTGCTTTGATATGAGAGATGGAAATATAGAAAGAGCCTTTTAAGACAAACATGGTTATTGAATAAGAGAGCAGTTTTATATACTTGGTTTTTCTCGCCAACTCCTTCCCCTTTATTTAACAAACTAATTTACCAATTTATACAGGAAACATAATGGGAGTGATTTTTTTTCTTTTCTTTTTGTAATCATAAACTAAAATATAAATTAAAAATATATTAACTTTATAATACTGTGTCAATAGCAACACATCTTCTGTTCAAAAATATCACCACTTCATGTATTTCTTGTTTTAATTGTTTGGAAAAGTAACATAAATTAAAAATATATTAACTTTATATTTTCTGACCAATAAAAAATAAAAAATATATGAATTGGTATAATATTTAAGACAGAAGATGTGACTCTTTTATTAACAAGTATTTCGTGTGTGTCGACCCACATTTTATACAACTAAATATGCAATTAATATTTTTTATATTTGGTGTATTTTATACAATCATTTTTTTATTTGATATACTTCAAATTATAATTTTTTATTTTTATTAGAATGTCCAATTTAAGGTAAGATGAGTAGTTTCAACTTGCAATTGATATTTTGGTGTCAGTTACCTATGATGTTATGTTTTTTGTTTTGAAGAAATTAAAAATTGTTAAGAGCCAAATAGGAAAGTAAAAATTACATTATCGTGGTATTTATATTATGTTTGACTTTATATACGGTATAGAAGTATGAATTATATAATATGAATATACATCTTTTTTTTATATGTTATTGTAGATTATATGTAATCCTGCTTTAATAGTACTTTTTATTCGCATAAAGTTTTGTATCATATCCTGTCATTATTTGTTGGATTATCACTATGCATCATTAATAATCTCATTATAAATTTTGAGAATGTAATCCATTTTTATCACAAATAACTGTTTCTTATAAAAACAAGTGTTTTAACTTTGTTATAAAAAAACAAATTTCTAAACAAAAGAATGATGTGAAAGCAATACATAAAGATGCAACTTTACTGTATAAAAATATATATTTGGAGACTTCTAAATATCTCGTGGAATCAAATTTCCTAGAAATTCCTCAAAGCATTTCAAACTTTTCTGCTATGAATCCTTTTTATCAATGTGAGTAGAATATTACTATGTCAAAGTGGGATTATCATTGGCATCGGAAAATCATAAGATATCCATTTATTTGGTTTCAGTAGGTATAAAACTAAATATCAACTATTATAGTAAAGTAAATACTTGTGTCGTATCTAACATATTATATTTGAAAATAAAGCTATTTTTATACTTGTGTTATGCAAAATAATTATTTAAAATTAAATTTTAATTAGAATTTATCAATATTTTATTTGTTTTTTTATATAAATGCATATGTAAACAAGTTTTACTCTTAACATAATTATATTTTTAAAAGGCGTGAATTTTGTTAGAATTTAAACTTGCAAAAATCAAAGAAAATATATAAAAGTCATCAATTGCAATGTAATTGTAAAAAATAAAAAGAGAGGAAAAAATGATTATGCAAGCTTGTGTATTAGAGAATTTTTTGTGTGAGATTCAATTTTATTGTTGAAGTGTTCATATTTTATTAAAATAGCATCATGTAAATCAAGTAATGTTTGATGGAGTTGTATTTATAAATTATAAATAAAGATTTTAGTAAATCAACTTGAGGAGAAAAGGAAAAGATGATACTCAACTAGTTGAGAAAGATTGTTGGCTCATGAGAAAGATTTCTTTTACATTGGTCAATATGTGGAGCTGCTTTTTCTTGAGAAAATTTTCCAGAGGCTTCGGAAAATTTGCTCAACATATGAAGGCCATGAACCAATCAACCATAGGATTAGGGATAAGAATGAAAACTGAATTCATGGGTATTCATCCGAACTCAACCCGAATTTAACGGTGAAAACTCAACGTGACTGGTTTCAGATTTTACCAAGTTTAACTTTCGGGTTCAGGTTTGGTATAATTGAATCCCTACCTTGAACCCGTTAATAATGTAAAATTATAAAATTACATATAAATACATATATAAAATCTATATAGATAAATTTGACATATGTATAGAACTTATATATATAGAAATACATGATTCGGGCGGGTTCCTGTCGGGTTCGGATTACCCGAAACCCGACGAGTTCGGGATGGTAGCTTTGTTTTCAACCCCGCCTAATTTGGGTTCGTGTTTTGGATTTCAAGTTCGGGATTGGGAAAGCACAAACCTGACCCGCCCCGTTACCATTCCAACATATGATAGAAGTTTTAACCTCACAAAACTAAACTTACAGGTCTTGGTTTAAGCATATCACTCACTTGACAAGTGAAGTGTTAGGTTAACACTTAATTTTGATTTATTAAGCATGCATTATGTTATTGGTAAAGAGAGAGAAGTGCAAAGATGACCTTGCTTATGGAATGGAATTCAGAAGCCATGTTACCTATTTGCTAGGAAATTCACTACTAGAGCAGTGGACAATCTGTTGCTGCTTTATTTCAATTACTCAACACTTTAAGTCAATAACTTTTAATCAATTATTTGCTTGAAGTTGTTGCTTATGTCCCTCATATATAGCATGAAAGTTGCAAGTTGCAGCATTATTGAGGCTTCATCACCTACCAATTGGGTCAATGAACATGATCTATAATTGTTAAAATGATAGGAGTCATGAATAAGAGAGATCTTCTTGATAAACAAGAAGGAATGAGCAAATGTTATTGAATTGAAAAATGAGTTACAAGGAATAAGAGAATCACCATTGATATACTACGATGCCTAACTAATAACTACTAGTTAATCGATTAATTAAACTTTTAATCGATTAACGAAAACAATATTACAACTAACAAACTGAAATCAACTGACAACTTTAACAATAATAGAGCATTATGGTATTGTTCAATACATATAGCCGACTCCACCTAGTAAGATAAAGACTTGGTTATTGTTGATTTGTTGTTATTCACCTACCATCTTGGAATATATTGAGTGCAAGGTGAAGTGCCAGCACTGCAGTTAGTTAGGGTGGCTTAATAAATGAATAGGATGCAATAAAATTGTGTTATTTCTTTGGGGATAGATAGCTTGATTTGTTTCCCCTTAAATGTTGGGTTATTTTTTGGCATGGCAAATTTCAAGGGGAGCCATAAAAGCTCATTTTGTGATTGTTAGATGTAAAATTTAAATATGTGAAGTAGAAGCATTTATAAATATCATACACATGAGATAGTGAAAGTTATGATTTTCACATGCTAGAGATTAGATGAAGAAATGATGATGTTTGAAGTTTTTAGAGAACTATATGCTTTCTAATAACCTTATTAAATAAATTGGTTTCTCTCCCTTTTCCCTTCTTTCAAACACACATAATGATGACAGCTCTTTTAATGTGTAAATCTTAATACTGTAATGTGTGCAGAAAGATGACCAATTTAATGTGTTTTCCCAGTCTATCAAGTAGGAAGCCAATGGACAAGATTAACATTATTATTAGGAATTTAGATACTGATAATCACTATCTGTTACATTGTTATTTTCTATCACAGAATAATTATCATTATCTTCAGAATTTTTAGGCCACTAAATAAGAAACTATCAAGGTTATTTCCAACATTGATCATAGTAGAGCATGATCGTCAATTATTTTGGGAATGATTCATTTTAAGTGAAACATTCCAATTACAAAAAGCTTGAAGATTAAAGAGGTTTTTATACACTTCTTCCTAAAGAATAAATTAAAAACTTAACCCAGATGTAATAGTATTTAAGAAAGATTGATCAAATTCAGTTATTATCTCTCTACAACTTATACCACTTAAAAAGTATAATTCATAGCATGATTTGTGATACTTGTTCCAATATGGAATATGGTTCATTACTTTTTACATTATTAGTACAAAACTTTCTTCTGTAAGAAAGTTGGTATGTGGTTGCAGTATACCCGAATTCGATATGCAATATGTATGCTAAATAAGGGAACCATGTAACAATCAATTATTTTCCACTATACAAACTGCAGTGAGCAAGTAAACATGTAAAAACTTTTCATGAGGAAACATTTAAACAAATGAGTAGAAAATATCAGCAAAACTTTATATGTGGAAGAAACTGGGAATTTCCCCCTTACAACTGCTTACATTTACACCTATTCAATATCATATGTTTTTTTATGAATAAATCTAGCACCATACTTTATTTTCCACAAATTACAAAGAATACTATAAGCATAATTTTCTTTGCTGAACAAACTAACCTATCTTTGATACCCATTGGCCAGAACAGGAATCCTTACCTTGTGCCCTCTGCTCCCTTTCAATAAAACCTCTCCAAAACTATAGGTTCCGGTTACTGACCGAACAGTAAGTGTCACCGTAAATTTACGCGACATGCCTGCTTTGATGGTCATTGCTGGAGGGTTAACTTCAATGGCAACTGATGGGTCCATTCTGGCTGTGATCACATAAGTTTCTTCCTGAGCAACATTAGTGACAGTGCGAGTGACGATTTGAGTTCTTACAAGATGGGAAAATGTAATAGATGGAGTGTTTAAATTTGTTGGGTGGCCTATGGTATAGTTACATGGCAAGTTTGTGTATTTCCTTATTTCATGAACATCAATGCTAGGTGTTGTGCACAAGAACCCAATATAATCCTCATACCCTGCAAAATGATTGGCAAAATTAATGAAGCAGTTTCATTTTTTAATTTTTTGGTTTTTCAATCCTGAATTAATATATTAAGAAAGATGATACATCCTCCTACCAAATCAACCTAAAAATCATCACACACTACAAGAAAAGTGACTTGTGTCACAAAGTACCACTTTAAAATATCATTTGTGATACATGTCACTTTTCTCGTGGTATAAGAAGATGTGAAGAATAATTTTGTAGGATATATCATTATTCTAATATTAAATTTGTTTCAGGAATTAAAACATGCAGAAAATGGAAACAGAATCTCCACTCCTTCAGAAAGGTACATTTAAGAACTATAATAGAAGAGAATTCCAAAGAAAGAACTCTTGATACAAATACTAAGATTGGCTGTTTTAACCAATCTATATTATACAAAATAACCAGTTTAAAGTGATTTTTCTTATATGGTACCTTTTAATTACATCTTCTATCTGTTATTTTATTACTTGGATGTAAGATTCACTGCAATTATTCTAGTTGGCATTGTCATGAAATTTTGGGCCACATATCCATTTTCAAATGTACTTATTTAAACATTTTTGCAAATCATGTAAACATCCCAAACTGGCACAGCATAGATGTCTAAGACCCAAAGATGGCTTTTCAGAATTATTCTTTCTTCAAGTTAACTTCACACATCAAGAACCCATCTAATAATTCCTCGATTTTACTTATTGATTCTCAGTTACTACTTACAATCTCATGTTTTCTAGTTAAGTTGGAACTAAGCATACTAAGATGAAGAAATTTGTAATGTAAGGTGGAATAAGTAAATAAACCTGCATCAAAGATGAGGCCAGGGTCAAGGGCAGCTCTTGGATTAATATGTCCACTTCCATAATCAAAAGGAGTAGCTCTGACCAGATTCATAGCTTCTGTGTCAGAATATTGCTGTGCTAGAATAGGATTTCCGGCTCTGTCTAAAGTAGTTGATGTCGTCATCAGGGCTGATTTAATGGCAGCAGGGCTCCAATGTGGATGTTGCTGCTTTATAAGAGCTGCAATTCCTGCTATATGTGGTGCAGCCATGCTAGTGCCAGATATCATAGCAAATCCCTCTCCTGCTCAAGCAAAATATTACTAAAATAAATCCAAAATATCTCAAACATCAATATCTACTGTTCTTAGAGCATATTAGTTAAACCACTGCCTTGTAAAGTCTCCACGTGTTTTCTCTGCAAGGAGGATATTATGTGTCTGGTCGCATTTATTGATGAGTTCTCTGTTTCATTAACATAAGCAAAAGAAAAGCCATCTTATTTAAAGAATCACTAGTTATGATACCTCTCCTTTTCATTAAGAACATGACAGTATAATAGTATGAGAAACAAAGATACAAATATTCCTGCGCATAAACTCGTCGATAACCATGTAGGGTCCAACTGTCCTGCAAAGGAATAGTTTCTGCCTCTCTAAGATCATGAGTGTCATATTTTTAAATTAAATACTTCTTCTTATGAACAACACATGAAGGTTAACCTTTTTTTCTCCCCTAAAACCTCACCTCTCAGACTCACCTAAGCTTAAGCCCGGCTGGAGAAGTTCAAAGAAGAGACAACTTAGTCAAACCATTACTTACCGTCATAATTTGCCTCATCAGTTCCATTAAGTGACCAAGCTCCCCAAATCAATGACCCAGGAGCTAATATATCTGGTTTGAGAAGATCTGCCTCTTGGTAGTTATAGTCCTTGATATTTGGCCCTCTAGCAGAGAATAATGCCACCTGTGGTGCAGATTTATGGAGAATAGGCATCAAACCATACCCAATTTTACCTGTACCCTTGAAACTCTTTACCCTTCCGGTCCAGTCTCTTGGAGTGGAGATATTATAATAATCTATCAGTTCCTGAAAAATAAGAATTTTCAAGTACTAAATCACATCATAAAAAGCATATGCTTTGTGATCATAAAAAGGTATTGGTGATAACATAGACAAAGGTGGTAAAATAGTAGCTGGTATGAGTGGCTAACTATGGAATAATTTATGGGCTATAAGAAAAAAATATGGAATCAGATAGCAGTTATTATATACGACTCACCCACATAAACATAGAAGTAAAGACAAGCGAAGTACCTTTGACTTGCTGGCATCTGTGATAAGAATCCCAGGAATGCCAACAGGAACTGGATAGAAATGGACTCCGGGATTAACATTTTCAACACAGAGAACAAATCCAACTGCACCAAGGGCCCTTGCTGTTTCTGAGACCTTCTTTATTGATGCAGTACCAGAAATAAAGTTGTAAGAATAGCCACATAGGAGAATTTTCCCCTTTATCAAGTTCCTATTTAAAACTTCTGGTCTCTGACAATCTGTGGGGCTGTACTTCGTAACTGAAGAATCTAGCAGTACATCAGTCGCAGCAACCAATGTGTATGTTTGGTTTAGATGTGTAGAAGCTGCACAAATCCATTACACAAACTGAATATACAAGGAAACTAGCAGACAACAAATGAATTGTGGACAATATAAGTAAGCTTTGGCACATAAGCATGAAATTTAAAGAACACTTAAGTGACCTTAATTCTCTTGAAAGAGCTGATGAATTTATTTAATGAGTCACAAGCATAGCATTCATAGCTGAACCCCAAATCTAACAAAACAAATGTAACTGGTAAACCTTAACAGGAGTGGCTTTGTTCTTATGACTATTAATTTATTGGTATTTTCAATACCCATTGTTGACTGTTTTATAAGACAACAAACTACAAGGAATAGAAACTAAAACCCTCCCTCAATACAACAGTAACTACAAAATATATTTCCATTTAAGTGAGGTTAGCTACATGGATCAAACGATACTATTGTGCTATACAATAAATCATCTCTTCAGAAAGGACATTTAGCTCTAAGACCTTTTTAATGGTTATCCGGTGGTTAATATTGTTAGACATCAATGATTTTAGCAAAGCATGAATAATTACTTTGTGCATCCCCAAGAAGCACTGTCTATCATCAATAGAAAACCAACATTAAAGTAAATGACAATTTGATCTTCAGCCACCAGAGAATTTGATCTTCATACCAGCTTCACCAATACACCTTAGTCGCAGATCTGGTTTCTAACCGAAAATGGGGTCGCTACAACGTCTTTCTTGGATCTCAGTATAAAATTATCCCCAGTGTAAAACAAAGTATAATTTCCAAATCGTGTAGTGAAACATAGTCAACATACCATTACATTGCACACGTTATTATTGATATGATGATACTTATCTCACTAAAATTCCTTAAACCACCAAAGGTGAATGCTAATTAACGATACTGGTCGATATGTATAAAACCAAATATCAATGAGGAAATAACAATACACAAAAAAAATCTTCAATAATGCTAAACCCTATATCAAATCAATGCAATTAAGGCTACTAAATGCTTTATGTCAAGCCTAAGACCCAAGGATGCTTATCTACACTCGGAACTTTGATGTCATCCACAGAAGAAAATATAAGGGCAGTTTCCTCTTATTTTCTTCTTTTTCTTTTATTCTCATGGCACACGAGAGAAAATGTCTATATAATCAATTAAGTGAAGAACAAATTCATAATAACTTACTATAGCTGAACAATATGTTTCTTTTTAACTTTTCTTTCTTTACCTTCTTTATAAAAATTTGTTTGACATTTTCATCAGCCAGGGAAAAACTTTACATCAAAATCCTCAATATCATATATCCTAGTACCAGTCCATAAATATGAATAATATATTATAAGAGACGTACTATGAAGCTAGAAAACTCACGTGACAACCCAATTCCAGCTAAGATTTTTCCATTTCCAAGGAACAGATGATTTTTATAACTACGATCATCAATTGCAGCTGCTACAGATGTTATCCATGGACTAAACGAAATTAGTGTCTTGGGAAAAGGACCACCATTTCCAGCAGCCTGAGCAACAAACACACCAGCTTTCACAGCTCCGAGAAGTGTGATATCAAAAGGGTTCAAATATGTGGTCTTGGTGGCTGTGGAAGGACTATTTGGTCCAACTGAAAGGCTGAGTATATCCACCCCATCATGTACAGCCTGTCTCGAATTTGAAAATTAAACATCTTAAGATACAGCAGCACCACCAAGAAAAACAACAAAGCCATTCCCCACTTGGTGGGATCGGCTACATGGACAAAACACTAATACTTAGAGAAAATATATTGCCTAGATATCTGTCAAGGAGGAAGTACAACATAGGACTTTTTCATGCGGCACAATGGTAAGGTTGTTGCTTAATGACCATGAGGTCACAAGTTCAAATCCTGGAAATAGCCTCTCCGCTTGCAGGGATAAGGCCACCCATTTTTTAAAGTCGCGGAACCAACAATTATCTTTGACATGAATATTCTGCTGGACGGCAAACCATTTTGAGATAAAATACCAACATAAAAATATAGTTTTATACCTGATCAATTGCAGCAACTACATCTGCAACAAACCCTCCAAACAGTGGATAGAGTGCTTTATACACAGCAATCCTGAATGCAAATACACCGAGCATTTAACACAACAAAAAGGACTGTACATGTAATTCCAAGTTTTAACCAACAACCACTAAGTCTTTGAATCGAACGATAGCATAATGCTCAATTATAAATCTATTCCAAGTTTTAACAAAACAATGAAAATTTTGGGGAATTCACCCTCACCTGGCACGTGGAGCCATTCCACTTGCTTTCCCAAATTCATGTCCATGCATCCTCACAGGAATTCCATTTCGTCCAGCTGCAATAGAGGCTGTATGACTGCCAGATGAAGATGCAGGAAGAACATCAGAGTTGTTAAAAGAACAACTGTAAAAAATTAGAAGATATGGCTTCATGCAAGTGTGCTAATACCATCTAGTATCCATTTAGAATGTTTAAGAAAATAGAACGAAGAACATGTATTGGAGAATTTTTGCTAACGAGCTAGGTGAAAGATCCTGTACATTTAAAACTTCCAGGGCCTAGCTCCTGATCATCAATTCCGAATGAATTATGATGATACATCCCACTTTTAAGTCTATAAGTGTCATGTTTCATAAGTCTGGCTAAAGTTCATGACAGGGTATCCATTTCATGCTACACTGATCAATAAACCATGACAATAGTAGTATTTACTTAACAAAAAACAAAGAGATAAATGTAGATAGAGAGATTTCTTTAATGTTAAACAAAGGACTTATTATAATACAATAAAAGAGGGCATCTGAAAGATTCAAAGTGAAAAGGTTAAAAAGGAAGGAAAAGGGTCAAACCTTCCATGCCCATCTCCATCTAAAGGAGATGCAAAATCAATTGAAGGGTTAAATGCCCCGGCAGCTATTGCAGCTTGAGCAAAATGTTGTGCTCCAATAATCTTCCCATTACAGAAACTTCTTCTAGTGTCTGGATCAACTTCGCATTTTCCTCTATATTTTGAAACTGGCCCATAAGTTTCAGTATTATGAGTTGCAAAGCTTGGGTGGTGAGGATAGATCCCGGAGTCCACGAATCCAATCACAATGTCTTCTCCGGCCCGATCATAGCCGCCTCCTGTTGGCCATACTCCAGTTGGAAGCCCCAAAAATTGTGGGGTATGTGTTGTAAGTCTCCTCACTTTCCAGTCCCTCACAACAGATTTCACACCAGGAGCATGTCTAAGAGTTTCAGCCTACTAATATAAGATGATAACATATGAAAATAAGAGTGCAGAAATTAATTCAAAAAAGTCAAAACTTATAAATAATGTTAACTATAGAATAGTGAAACAGTAATACAAGACATCACCTGTTCTGGGGAAAGATGAACAGCAAACCCATTTATAAGATGTCGATAGCTATAGAGTTTATTGTATGTCCCTTGGTCAAACAACATTCCGAGAAGCATATCATGTCTTTTTTCAAGGTGCTGAGCATAAGAAGTGACCAGTTCACTGGAAGAAGTTTCATAATAGTACAAAAGGTAAACAACCACACAAATCAAAATCCAGTTCTTGATTTATAAAACTATAGAAAACAACATCAAAACAACTACTTAAAATATAATTAACTTAAGTAAATAAAAAACTTAGTACAAAACAAAGCAGGCAGTGATTATTGCACTATTTTCCTTAAAATCCAAGAGATAACAAAAACTCTAAAAGCATCAAATCCTAAATAGAATATTCAGAATCACTTGTCTGAGCCATAGTTAACAATAATTCAATATGATGACCAATTAAACCATAACATTTTTTGTTTCAAGAGTGTTTAAATTCACACATGTGGATTTTAAATTAGACACCATTAACAAGTTCACCCCGTCTAGCAATAAGCTCAAGTCTCAAAAGGACATCTCACAGGTCAAGAAACTTATCAGGAAAAAAAGACATGATATGCACAGATGCACTATGCACTGTCTTCATATTTTGAATCAAACTCTTCAAAAATGCCGTGACTTATGTCACTCTTGCATCACCATTTTCTCGCAATTGTTTACAATTTAAAATTTTAATATCATGACTATACTTAGTAGAGTATGCTAAAAATTGGTATGAATATATGGAAATACCTTGTGGTATCAATTTTCTCATCAGAATCCACAAAAGTAGCTTCAAACCCATCAACACCACCAGTATAACTTATGATAGGTTCACCTTCAACTGTTACTATGTAAACCTCTGCATCCCCACATATCAGAAGTGCAAATAAAATTATAAATACACTCCCATACTCCAACAACCCCATTTTCACTTAATGGAGTTCCAATTTTCAATAGCTTATGAGATCTGTTTCATCAAAACACACAATACCAGAAAGAAAGTTAGGCAAAATGGTAATTAGTTCAATTGCTACATAACACAAGGGTACAATATAACAACAAAAGAAAATGTGTTTTGCATGATTCTAAATGAACTTAATTTTGTAAAACTGATTTTGGTTAAAATTAAGTTTAGAGTTAGTGATTTATATTTGGATGTTTTTTCTTTTTTTTTTATAATGAATGATATTTTGGATGAGGAACTAATTCTTTCCGTGATGTTTGGCTGCCGTTTCCAAGAAGTGTCTCTCACGAGAATCGAAATATCAAATTGGATGTTTATTCTTCTTTTTTGTATAACCAATGATATCCTGGATGGATGAGGAACTAATTCCCTCTGCGATGACTGAGTGCAGCTCCCAACAAGTGTCGCTGACGGCAACCGAAAAATCAAGTTGTGTAAATTAAAAAAAAATAACGACCATAAAAGTTTCAACTAATGCAAAAGCTACACTTACCTACTTCCAGATGCAAAATCAATTTTGCTATAAAATTACCAAACAAGTTAGCGCAAATTCTGAACAACATTTACATCTTCAAAAAAAGTGATTCTAAAAACTCCAAACACGAAACTAAGCACACACACATACACAGAATAATCAAAGTCTAATAAAAATATAAATACACGAATCATTAAACAAAAGAATTAACACCTATTGCTCTGATTAGTAACTCATATGAAATATAAAAAATAAATATAAAGAATGAAGTGAATGAATGAATAAAAGTTAGTTACCAATGTGAGTGAAGTAACATGATCTGAATTCCATAAAAGCGCGTGGAAATGAAGTGAAGATAAATAATGAAGGAAGAAGAATAAGAAGAAGAAGAAGAGAATAAAGGAGTTATAGTAGAAGTAGAAGTAAAGAATCGTGGAAAGCAAGAAAAGGAGAAGAATGAAGAAGAAATAAGAATGGAAGATGAATTCTTCACATACACGCTAATGGATATTGCGATCTGAGATCTAATTATACATTCATTCAATTCTGTGTATATATATATTTGTAACATTCATTCAAATTATGTTATCTTTTACTACAAATCAAGAATCTAATGTGCATAACTATATATAAACAATGTTTACTGTAAATTATTCGGGAGTAAAGTGTGGAGTTAGTGGAGAAGAGTAGTAGAGAAAACAATGACAATGGTTTTTTTTTAATCCTTTGGGATAAGTGTGGCTAATAAAAATAATTTTGTCAAAAGCAAAAATATTAATGCTACAAAAGATGGTAATAAAAATAATAAATGTTTATTCCTCTGATCATGTTAAGGATGAAAACAAGTTAGGTTATGTCAAGTTTTGTCTTAAATAGACTCGGCCTATATAATATATAGGAGTCTGGACATGACTTGTTAGTCTTTTTAAAAAAATTCAAAGTCTAGGTCTGGCATGTTTAAAAGTCTGGTCTGACATGTTAACCTGTTTAAAGACCTATTATACTATATGCTCATAAAATATGCTATCATGTCTACATTTTAATGGACTTATAGACTTATTTTTATTTAGGCTCATCTAATTCTAATAATTAAATTATATTTTTATATACATTTTTATATTAATATTACATATATAATAATATTACTCATATTAAGATACTATAATTTCAACATTCTTATGGAATATAACTAAATAGGCTGGCCTCTTATGCTTAATAGGCCTTTTAGGTAGCTTAAAGTCTCGCCTGTTAAGCTAAATAGATTTTTCAGAAACCATGAGTCTAACATGTTCGTAAAAAAAAACTTAGCCTAGCCTGTCATAGGTCAGGTAATAGAGCCTTGATAGGTTATCTGACATGTTTCCACCCTTAAATTTTGTAATAAATCATGTCTCATGCCAATAATAAAAGAAAATAACAATTTTAGGAAATGTTTACATTTTTTAATTGATATTATTTTTTTCATTAATTGATTTACAACCAAACTTTATGACATCATTTGTAACACCCGTCTTGACATTTCACTTCTTTAGACCTTTATGAATATAATATTTATATATAATCCTAGTATAAAGATTTATATATAATCGATATATATTATCTATTATTTATTTGTATTACTTTTATTTAAAGATAGTGATGATTAAATATACATAATATATGATATAGCGGTATTATAAAAAACTCTTACACTATGAGTATTATATTTTTTCCTCATAAAATTAGGATGAGGATGGTATTTAAGGTTAAAAATTTACAGCTCATTGAATTTATGGGTTATATGGGTCGTATGTCAAATCTTTTACCAACTTATATAGGAATGGATAAGGGAACACTTAAAGATGATTTCTTAATATAAGGATCTCGACTTAAATTTCTCATCATGCCTAATTAGTATGTTAGGGGTGAAGGAGAGATAATATCATGGAGAAATAAATTATATTCTAGACTTAACTTTAACATAATATTTTATGAGAAAAATATGTATACATAGATTTTGACACTGTTACTATATTACTTATTATTATTAGTATGTACCGACACTTTGTGTTTGTTGACCCGTATTCTAATTTTATGATATTAAATATTTTTATTAAGTATTAAATTTGTATTTTTTATTTTAGAGAATCATAATGTTTTTTGATGTATTTCATGGTATAATTTTTGTATTTATTATAATATCCAATTTAAAGTGAAATATATTAATTATAGTTATCTAGGATTATATGGTTATACTTTAGAAATAAAAAATGTTAAGGGCAAAATAGAAAAATAGAACCATGGTAGTTATTTCAAGTTTTGGCTTTATATATAGTTTAGATATATAATATAGATATGTAATAATCATTGACTAGTATATAAATTAAACATAAATATTATATTGATTGTGGATAAATTTTCATAATGATAGTTATAGATATTATACTCAACTTTTATTGGTTTAACTTGAAAATTTATATTCCCATAACAATGTTTAAATATTAAATAATTATTTTTAATAAAGGTAGCTCGAATTCTAGTAGTATAAAATTACTAAACATATATTATGTTTTAAAAGTATTTTATTTACATGTTACTTATTGTGATTGGTCGAAAAAATATTTAATTTAAATATATTTTTCAATCAATCATACATGTTACATGCAACTATCTCTTGAAATTGATTTCTTACATATATGTGACTAATCTATCAACAAATGTCGATTATAAGATACAATATTTAATTATCAAAGAATGCCTTATATCAATCAAATCTTTGTTGATAATTATTAAATAATTATTAACAATTCATCAAATAATATCATGTAGAAAAAAACAAAAAGTGGATAATGATACTTTGCTTAGAAAACGACATTCACCATAGTCCCATATCTAAATGTACAAATTTCATGTTCCATAGTCAATCATGTGAAAGATAAAGTGACAAGAAGCATAACATGGTGGACCATGGAATCATATAATACACCCAAATAATATTATTTTATTTTTATTTAGTTTAATTTTAGTGCAATGCCACAATGCTAACAGAGTGCAGTGAAAAATTTTAATAGTTGAAACTATTTTTGCTTCTTAGTTTTCTACGAAGAACTTGATTTTTCAAGAGTACTATTGTTTTGTAAATTTTTATTAATATTTTATTATGCAATGAATCAAAATAATTTAATCATGTACCAAAAAAAATTAATCATCTCGTTCAAAAAAATAATAATATCTAAGTGTTGAAATTATTTGTTTTTCTAGGCCAGAGTTTTCCTTTGACAGAAATCTAGCAAAATATTTTTTTAAATTAACTTACGTGTTAATAGAATTTAAATTTACCTAATTTTTTTAGCAAAAAATGAATATTGTAATTTCATTCTTAGCAATTTTTAAATTAAACTAAATAAAGGTAGTGATGCGTCATTGACAATTTCACATTTGGGTAGCTGTCAGGTTTATGTGAAATGCCGAGATTACCCTTACAGCTTGGTTGTTTTGATGCGTATCCGTTACTAGAGGAAGCCCTTGTTTAAGAGTGTAATATATCTATACACAAACGGTCTAAAAATTTATATATAATCATTGTCCTTTGTTTGTATTAGTTTTTAAAGAGTCAATAATAATTGAAAATGAATTATGAATAATACAATGATAATATATAAAATTTATACACCATTAATACATACATTTTTTTCTCTTATTTATATGCTAAAAATGGTAACATGGTGTGTGGCACAATAGGCCCCTTTCATTATTTCTATAGCAACTTGATTAATTTGGAAACTTTATCAATCATAAAGTATATGAAAACTCATTGGGCCCCAAATAAAAAAATTTACATCTTGAAATTTTGTTGCCATTTTAAGCTTTGACACTACTTGTATTGTAATTTACACAATATTGAGTTTGATTATGGTGTATGATTTAGTGTATGCTTTTTCAAATTGTCATTAGAGTAAAAATAAATTAATTATATGATTATTCATGATTGTATGAAGTTGTAATTGTAATTATTTTTGTTACTATGTCTTGTATTTAAATTAAATTCTAATAATCTTTATGGCTATAAATATGAAACCATTATCTTGAGTCTCAATATTTTTCTCAAATGAAAAAATCATAATAATCTCATGCTTCCTGAATTCAAGATTTCAAAATGAAGAAAATATAGATACGCCACGTAGCATGTTATGCTATATTTTTTTACATTTAAAATATTACAAAAATTAAAAACATAAATATAATGATTAGTTGTATTTCAAATTTATAAAGAAATAACATTACTTGCATTAAAATATCTCCAACTTCATATTTCGTCAACATTTTCTTAAAGGAGAAATATTTTGTAGACTTTGCATTAGATATGTTGAGTATATTGATATAAGATATCATGAAAATTACTATCTTAATGCCTCACACGATTCAAAAGCGAATGGATCAATATTATTTTTCCATGTTCATGCAAAGTACAAAAAAGAAATCCATCACTTATGGAACATCTAAAATGACAAGATGAAACATATAATGTTAAGTGTCAAAATCACCTTAATTTATAAGATTAATTTAATATTTTTTGACTCTAAATACTTACTTTATGTAATCATAACTGATATTTTGATGATAAATTGTATTAATCCTACTTTTCAAGTTTCCATGAGTATTTTAGGCTAAAAATGGTTAATTGGGCCAAAAATAGATTGAAATGGCATAAGCATGCAAAAGCCACAAATCAACTCCTCAATGCAAAAAGCGCTGAGCGTGAAAGCCACGTCAAGTGTGGAAGAAGTCAGGCGAAGGGTTTGATATGAAAGTAGGTGTGCTCATCGCAGGTGCCAAAGTTTAAAAAATATCAAAAGAAACCCACGATGCCAAGAGAGATATACTGAGTACTAAATTTAGTACTTATGATGATTTTTCTTCTTAGTTTGTAATTTTATATAGTTGGAAATATGATGTAACGGTTATGAGGTAAAAGTAGTGAAGTTCTTGTTTGTTCATGGACTAGCCGACATTTCTCCATAAACTACAAGTTTCGAACTTCTCTTCAATCAAACTAAGTATGTAAATACTTAACTAGATTGCTTCTTAGTTAAGATTGATTCTTTTCTGTTCATTAATGTATTATGAATCAAATACCTTGATTTTTAAGAATTAGTCTTGTTGTACTTTAATGCGTACTAAGTGTTTAATGAAATGTTTAGTTTGTCTTAGGAAAAGAACTTAGTGAAATAATTTTGGTTCTATAGTCTAAAACATATAATTCATCCTTTATACATAAAGCTAGATGTAGTTGCATGTTTAATTATCACAATGAATGTCTATGTTCATATGTTTGCTAGACATAGACTCATATTTACATTGAAAAACTCTCAAATTAAGCTTGATGGTGTGTACTGCTAGACATAGAGGCATGTTTGATGGTTGGTATTGTGTAATTTTATCATCTTAGTTGTTAAACATATTTAGAACTATTTTGGTAAAATGTTAGTATAGACCTAGACATTGGCGGCTAACACTATTTTGTTGTTTGATTGTTTGCCAAATTACTGAATTGAATAGTGAGTCAATCTTATATATAAGTTCCAACACTTTTAATTATCAAAAAATTTCAACCAAACCAAACTTGTAAAACCTTTTGAAAATCTAGCTTAGATTAGTGACTTGGTTTTGAAAGACTAAGTTAGTAAGTCCTTGTGGTACGACAACTTCTTACCTTTTTAACATGTTTGTGACACAGTATTAAGATTTTATACCCCTAATTTGATAGGAAATTCAACACAATAACAATGTAAACTCTAACAGAGTATATACAAAGGATAATAATTTCCCCAACTTGCTAGAATCTATGAGGAGCAATATCAAATAATGCAGTAACGCACAAGGGACACCGAAATTTTAACGTGGAAAACCTTCCCAAAGTGAGAAGTAAAAACCACGGGCACAAGCCAGTCAATCAAGCTCCACTATAATCAAAATAGGAATACAATAATGTCTCCAAAATATAGCACAAAAAGTGTTCAACAATACGGCATACAACAGAGCAACAAACTTGAAAATGAGAACAAGAAAAACCAGAAAAAACCAATAACACAGCTGCTGTAACAACTCGATTTTTACCACCTCGGCCGTCGTCTCACCAATCCAACCGTTCAGAATGAATTACTATACGTTTTGAACCTTCTATCCAAATTTTAGCCCGATCCAAGGGTGAACGAAGACGCAGTCACGAATTTCTCACGGCTGCTCGAAGTTCCTGCGGGTTGAGTTTTCTTATCTTTTCTCACTTTTCAATTGCCTCTTTTGCATAAATTGCCTATATCATCTTGCCACATCTGACCCCTATCTATTAGATTAAGTGGAACAAGTGGACTTTGCCCAACTGGGTCTTTCTCCACATAGGAAGTCAGCCCAAACCCAACATATCTCCCCCTAACAACTATGTGGAGAGAATTGCCAAACCGGCGATCTCACAACAAGTTTCAAACTTCCACCTTGATAAGGCCTTAGTCATCATATCAGCTCCATTATCATATGTATGAACCTTAGCCAATTCCAACAACCTAGCATCCAAAACATCAAGTATCTAATGATCCTCACATCAATGTGTTTGGACCTAGAATGAAAAGTTGAATTCTTCCCAAGATGAATGGCATTTTGACTATCACAAAATAACAAGTATTTGTCTTGGACAAAACCAAGCTCCTGCAAGAATTTCTTCACCCAAAGCAACTCTTTGCATGCTTCTGTAATGACAATGAACTCTGCCTCAGTAGTGGACAATGCAACACACTTTTGCAACTTGGATTGCCATGCTACAACTCCCCCTACAAACTTAATCAAGTAACCTGAAGTAGACTTTCTAGAATCACTGTTTCTAGTCATATCAGAATCACTATAGCCCACAAGAGTAGGTTTATCACCTCCAAAACAAAGCCTCAGAGTAGCAGTACCACAAAGATACCTCAATATCCATTTCACAGCATTCTAATGTTCTCTACCTGGATTTGACAGAAATCTACTAACTATACCAACAACATGTGCAATATCTTGTCTTACACACACCATTGCATACATCAAACTTCCCACAACAGATGCATAAGGAACTCGTTGCATATATTATTTTTCAGTTTCATTTGAAGGATATTGTTTAACACTCAACTTAAAATGAGTAGCTAGAGGAGTGCTTACCGCCTTAGCATTTTCCATCTGGAACTTCTATAATACTCTCTTAATATAGTGTTCCTGTGACAGCCAAAGTTTCTTTTCTTGCCTATCTCGCATGGTTCTT
>NC_032015.1:12121414-12151128 GCF_001865875.1 Lupinus angustifolius | reverse complement strand
AGTAGTCTTCTTGTAGCCTTGCTCACACATAACAGACTCAAACTTCTTGTACCATTGTCGTGGAGCCTGCTTCAAACCATATAGACTCTTTCTCAGCCTACACACATAGTCTTCTTTCCCTTCCACAAGAAAACCATCAGGTTGGTTCATATAAATCTCTTCCTTCAAATCACCATGAAGGAAAGCAGTTTTTACATCCATTTGCTCTACCTCCAAATCAAGAGTAGTAGCCAAACTCACTGAAAAATCTCACTAAAATCGACACTCTTTCGTTGTCTGAAACCTTTAACCACCAATCTAGTTTTATACCTTGGAGATGTAGAATTACTTTCTTGCTTCACCCTATAAATCCACTTGTTTTCCAAAACCTTCTTCCCTTTTGGCAATTTGACCAAATCAAAAGTGTGATTATCATGTAAGGACTTCATTTCCTCTTGCATTGCATCCAACCACTTCTTCTTTTCTTCATTCTCCATGGTCTCATGATAATATTCAGGTTCTCCTCCGTCTGTCACAACAACATAGTCATCAGAAGGGTACCTAGTAGATGGTTTCCTCTGCCTATTAGACATCCGAAGNNNTGGTTCAGAAGCATCACCAAGATTCTCATCTTGTGACATCTCATGTTCATCTTCACCAATATCAAAGGGAAAATCTAAATCATCTCCAAGTTGTTGATCACCAACATAATCATATTGCTCACCATTTTGAACGTTTTTCTCAACTGTATCCAAATCATGTATAGGCGTCCAAAATGGATCAATATCAGACAATCTACTATCTTCCTCGGGTGTAGTCTTCTTCATCTTATCAATGTCTCAATGGTTTGATCTTCCATGAACTTCACATCACGGCTTCTAACAACCTTTTTCTCAATAGGATCATATAACTTGTAGCCAAATTCATCTTCATCATAACCGATAAAGATGCATTGCCTTGTCTTTGCATCCAACTTGGACCTTTCATCATTAACTTGGACCTTTCATCCTTTAGAACATGCACAAATGTCTTACAACTAAAGACTTACAAATGATCATACCTGACATTCTTGCCAAACCAAATCTTGTCTGGCACCTCAGCATTCATATCAACTTCAGGACTAAGATTAATAACATGCACTGCCGTGTACAAAGCCTCACCCCAGAAATGTTTAGGTAATTTTGCTTCAGAAAGCATGCACTTAACTCTTTCAACCAAAGTTTTGTTCATCCTCTCTGCTAAGACATTAAGTTGAGGAGTCTTAGGAGGAGTCTTTTCATGTCTAATACCTTGTTGCTTGCAGTAAATATCAAACGGTTCACAATACTCACCATCATTGTCAGTACGAATGCATTTCAGCTTCTTGTCAGAATGTCTCTCAACCAAAACATGGAATTGTTTGAACTTTTCAAGCACTTGCTCCTTTGTCTTCAAAGCATAGACCTAAAGCTTCCTTGAACAGTCATCAATAAAATTAACAAAGTAAAGTGCAACACCAAATGACTTTACCTTCAATGGACCACAAACATCAGAATGCACCAATTCAAGCAACTCTGACTTCCTTGAAGGGGGATGCTTCTTAAATGATACTCTGGTCTGCTTACCAGCCATGCAATGAGAACATTTCTCCAACTCTGCACTCTTCAATCCTAGAAGTACATCATTTTTGGCTAAACAATTCAACCATTTTCACTAATATGACTAAGTCTGTGGTGCCACAAAGAAGCCTTCATATCCATAGCATTCACACTTTCTTTAGCAACCAAAGCTTTTGTCCAATACAATTTAGAAATTTTCTCCCCTCTGGCCACAACCAAGTTACCTCTAGTGAGTTTCAATTTTCCAGAACCAAAGTGATTATCATAACCACCATCATCAAACATATGCACGGAGATCAAATTGAAACAAACATCTGAAGCATGTTTAACTCCTCTCAGCAACAGCTGCACTCCGATGTTGGTATGGAAACAAATATCACCAATACCAACTACCTTTGACATATCATCATTACTCATCTTCAACATTCCAAAATCACCAGAAGCGTAAGACGTGAAGAACTCCTTCCTTGGTGTAACATGCAGTGTTGCATCACTATCAATTATTCACATACTCTCATCTGATACAAGATTAACCAAATCAAGGTCATGAAGAATAATAAGATCATCACAAGTAGCAGTGGTAACACGATCATCATCACCATGATTCTTCTCGTTCTGTTTGCCCTTCTTGTCTTTGTTCTCCCTTTTCCATTGAAAACAATTCTTCTGTATATGACATGCTTTGTGACAATAGTGACATTCTACATTCTTGTATCTGGACTTAGACTTACTTCTACATTTTTCTCTATCACCTTTCGGTTCCTTTCTATGACTTCTCTCTCTGTTTTCGGTGACAAACACCTCAGAATGAGATGAAGTACCATGTGCCTTCCTTCTCATCTCCTCATTAAGAATACTTCCTTTTATACTCTTCAAAGAGACAATACCATCGGAGGCTGAATTTGTAATTGAAACTCGAAATGTTTCCCAAGAATTTGGTAGAGTATTCAGTAGTCATAGTCCCAACACTTCATCATCAAACTTGATACCCATTCCTGATAATTGATCAAGGACCCCTTGAAAATCATTCAAGTGATCTGAAGTAGAAGCTCCCTCCTTGTACCTCAAATTCATCAAGGAATTCAACAAGTATAATTTATTATTCCCTAATTTGGAAGCATACAAGGATTCAATTTTCTTCCATAAAGATTTTGCATTTTCCTCATTAGCAATGTGATTGTAGACATTGTCTTATACATATTATCGAATGAAACCACAAACTTGTTGATGTTGAAAACTCCAATCTTCATTAGACTTGGCCTCTGGCTTCTCAGTAGCAAACACAGGAATATGCAAATTCTTCACAAATAATAAATCTTTCATTTTTCCTTTCCACAAGTGATAGTTAGTGTCATTCAAACATATCATTCTATGTGTACTTGCCTCCACTATTCAAGCAAGTCAAATAACCTCAAACCCCAAAGAGCTCTGATGCCACTCTAATAGGAAATTCAACACAATAACAATGTAAACTCTAACAGAGTATATGCAGAGGATAATAATTTTCCCAACTTGCTAGAATCTATGAGGAGCAATATCAAATAATGCAGTAACACACAAGGGACACCGAAATTTTAACGTGGAAAACCTTCCCAAAGTGAGAAGTAAAAACCACGAGCACAAGCCAGTCAATCAAACTCCACTATAATCAAAATAGGAATACAAGAGTGTCTCCAAAATACAACACAAAACGTGTTCAACAATACGGCATACAACAGAGCAACAAGTTTGAAAATGAGAACAAGACAAACCAAAAAATCCTAGTAACACAGCTGCTGCAATAGCTCGATTTCTACCACCTCGAACATCGTCTCATCGATTCAACCATTCAGAATGAAGTACTATAAGTTGTCAACCTGTTATCCAAATTTCAGTCTGATCCAACGGTGAACGAAGACGCAGTCGCGAATTTCCCACGACTTCTCGGAGTTCCTGCGGGTTGAGTTTTCTTATCTTCTCTCACATTTTTTAATTGCCTCTTTTTGCATAAATTGTCTACACCCTCTTGCCACATCTGACCCCTATCTATTAGATTAAGTGAGACAATTGGACTTTGCCCAATTGAGTCTTTCTCCACATAGGAAGGGAGCCCAAACCCAATACAATTGTCGGTTAAGCAAGTGACTATACTTAGACACAAGGTATAAACTCTAACATTCACTTCCTCCATTCTCATTTTTTGGCATATAATTCTTGAAATATGTTTCATTGGTGCCCTATTTGAACCTTAAATAGCACATAGGTTAACTTGTTCTCATTGTCATAGTTTGTTTGAATCTTGAGGAGGAGACTCCATGGTAGAGTTGGTTATGGTGTGAACCTTAAATAAAGTTGATGGTCTTTATTTTTTGTCTTTCATATAATCACATATATTTTATGAAAATTGAACCATAGTCGATTTGGGAATCAATAACATAAGTAACTCTTTAAATGATGTTTCCATGTACAAAAATTAAATTCAAAGATGATACACTTATATTACGTACTTAGGTAGAAGAATTTAATTTTCTTACACTATAAAATTTTACACAGTTATCTAATGAATTAAAGGTTCATTAAAGGTTATAAAATATCAATTTCATTGAATAATGTGAATTGGATTTCAGTTTAATTTTTATAGTGAAAATGCATGAAAAATAAACTGGATATAAAAAAAAGGAAAATAGATGCAAAACCGTCCTTATTTTAAACGAATAATTACACGACACATACCCTTTAGGATAAGAAAGAAGACATTAATTACTACAAATTCATTTTCACTAAATCACTATCACATGCAACTAAATTAACATGAATGGTCCTCAATATATAGGTACATAAATATATATACCCTTATTATTTGGGTGGATGTGTGGGGAACCATGATAGAGAAAATATGCTCTTATTATTGGATTAGACAAACAAAAATCTCTTGTTTTATTTTGTAAGGTTCAATTGATATTTGACTAATGGAGGGTTTCTTATGCACATGTAGGGGAACCCACCAACCCTATTTTCATGCTTATATCTTCCCATGTGTTTTCTCATATGTAGATATGATGCTAAAATTTAAGGGGAAAGAGAATCATGAAATACTTAATATATAAGGTTACTTTTATTAGATGATACCTCTCATTTCTCATATGATGATCTCTTCACATTTTTTTGTATAAAAGTAACACTTGCTATTTTATAAAGACATCTCTCTCACACACATTTATATTAGTAATCACATATGGTTCTAGTGTTGGTAAATTACACATTGTTAGAAAATGGATTGTCCAAAATTCTTAAAGATTTATAGTGAGTTGTTTTGTTTATATTAAAAGAAGGAACTATTATTTATTAAAAAAATTAGAAGAAGGAAAAATCTTTTATGTTATAAGGAATGGTGTAAACTGGAAAAAAAATCTATATCCCTTATTAATATGTTAAAGTATATTGTATATAAGGATAAGTTGAGTATAAGATAAAATTCCCATTATGCAAATTTAAATTTGACTTTAAAAAAGCTATATATATTGCATCTTAGTGGAAAGAATATATTTTAAAATTACTCTCGTTAATATATTTTAACTTAATTAATAAGTTAACAAAAAAAATAAAAAAATGAAGTTAGCTATTTAAGAAGATAAAATATTCAAAGTATGATATTCATAATTACCGACATGTTAGTAGTGGTCCAGGAGTGGTTAAATTGGATACCAACCAATGTGCTTATTCTTGGAGATATGATTCTGAAAAGGTTCCACCATCTTCCTTCTCAATTTCTTTAGGATATTTTAATATGATATAAACAATTACCTTTTAATTTAAGAGGGTAATATATATATATATACTCAATGTAAAGTTTTATATATAATCAGTATATCATTAGGATAACAAAAATCTAACCTATGGGTAGCTGTGGAAATACTTGCAATTGGCACCAACAATAATAGTTTATGAGTGAGAACGAGTTTTATTATACCCTCCCCTTAGGTAGAGCAAATTTATGAATTTAGTTTTTAACTAAATTATATATATATATATATATATATATTTTTTATTATTATTTCATAATAAATTACATATATTTGACCATGAACATGTATTTATCATATAAATATCACATTATTTGTGTAAAAATTATTTGTATATATTCATTATTAGAAATTATATAAATATAAAATTAAAATTAAAAACTCGTTGGGTACCCGAAAATACACGCTATACGTACGGGTACCCCAAATATTATGGGTTTAGAAATGGGAAAACACTATTTGTATCTGCCCTCGTCTTGCCATCCATATACATCATTCACTATTTATTTATATTACTTATTTTAAAGAGTTAATGATTATAAAATATGAATGATGGATAATATAGTGGTATTGTACAAAACATGATTATAAAACATGAATGATGAATAATATTGTCAGTGAATATGTTTTTCCTGTTAATTTAATACTTACTCTATTTAGTATGTAATACTCCCTCCATTTTTTTTATTTTAGGGTTTGTTTGTTTGGAATAGTTGTTATTTTATTTAATAAGTATACATATTATTAATTCTATTTTCTTCACTCTTAGAAAATAAATCCTATTTTAGTCAAAAGCTCAAATTATAATATTATTGAACAATTTCATAATTTGTGTGCATTAACCTTAAATATCAAAATAATGTGGAATGAATGAAGTAGATGATCTTTAGAAGAATATGTTAAGAGGTTATAACAAATCCCTTTTAGTAAGGATTTAATTTTAAATTATCTTATATTTAATGCAAATTACTGTGTATTATATTAACTTTTTGTCTAATCAATGTATTCTTCTGTCTATATACAGTGGTTATATCGTTCAAGTTGAAAACCTTCACATTATAGCAGGGTAGCTCTCTCATCAATATTTATCTCTCTAAGGTAGACTCTAACACAAGTCTTACTTAATGTGAAGTAGATATTTGTCACCCGAACCGATCGTTGTATACTATTGTTAATAGTGCATTAACAATTTATTAAAAACCAAATTATTAAATGCTAAAAAATGACTATTATAACAACTACTTGCAAAGTTAATTTAATGATGTTTATATTGGTGTAACTTATATTTATATCTATGAATTTAAAACTCAAAATGTGAATACTTGAAAACCATAAATTGGTAACAAATATGAACTAAGAACTATTTATACAAGAATCCTCATTTGTTTAATTTAGTTGTTAAATTTGATCCATTCTCATGATTTAATTCCTTGCAGGATGATGCATGATTGCTTAAGAGATGCAGATTTCAAGTTGGACTCCTTGGTGGACAAGTTATGGAAGCATGAAGTTGCACCTTTGGCCATCTCAGCCAATTCAGCAAGGCATGACACATATTCTTCTATCAAGACAATTAGTTCAATATCTCAGCATGAATTCCCTTTGTCTCAATGCATTCATACATCATTAAGGCATCATGAAGAACCTCTTTTCTCTCTTGAATTCAAGGACGTGAACAAGTGCTATACCCTTGTAACTTGGACTGAGTATGATCAGCAATCAGAGATCCAAGTCCTGAAGAAAGTTGCTGATCAATCATTCCTTAGTTGTCAAGCAACCAGAATCTGTTTTATAGGGGTTTTACTGTTTTGCTCCTTGAGTGTATTGATTCATGTAATTCTGTTTTGAGTTAGTTAGGATAAGTTGTTATGAATCAATCTATATAAGTTGGTTCTTTCTTTTCTATTGTATCAATTCTTTAACATTGCTATTCAATAAAAGTTAAGCTTTTCCTTTTCTTCTTCATTATAGCAATCAAGATTGATCAATGAGGTTTTGTTTTCTAAGATTAGTTCTTATCAATTATTACTTGTTTAACCCAACACGCATTGCTTTACAATCAGCCTCAACATCAAAGTATCAAACACCACAATCCAACCATATCTTTAACCGAAAGTATTATACCAACCGATGCATATATAACCGAAAGTCATTAATATATTTTTCTGTGCAAACAAATTTAGAAGATGATTATTAAAAGTTCATAACTGTTTTAGACACATTCATTCCTTTAATACCAAAAAAGAGGAAGGGAGATAAAAAGAATTAGAAAAATAGATCTTTCTACTTTCTAGATTGCCGGTTCATAAAGAAAAAAAACATTATGAGTTGTTGAAATTATTTCAAAGTACTATGATTAACAAATATAAATGCAAGGCTTAAAATGAGGGATTACTTTTACTGGATGGGGATCTGTTGTTCCCAACCATGTCCCCAATCACGTCTCTGACCAATTACAATGAAACAAAACTGATAAAGTTATGAATATTTAATTTTTTTTAACTGACGTGACATAATAAGATTGGTCTGAGACAAAGTTTGTGATAGGGTTTAGGACCGCAGATCCTTGTCCACTTTTACTTATTAATACTATGGTTGTTGACATTTTTCTTTCACAATTTGTAGCCATGTGTAATAGGATGAGGCCCTATCCTTTATGAAGTTGTTGAAAATGACATGCACTTATTCATTCATATGTGACAAATGGGACAATGGTGGTTGTAAAATGTTAAGGGCACAAAAAATCTCACACTTTGTCACCTTTTGCCATCTTCACGGATTTTTATGAGACAAAGGTCTTAGTCTTTTTTGATGAGCCATTGAACTTGCTGAATTCTATTAATGAGAGTGGGATTCACCCACACACTAGTCTATAGCAACAAGCACGGACAGACACAGGTAATAGCTACCTGCTATACATTTTAAACACGAGAAATTTTACACGTATGAATACTTATTTGCAGATTTTAGCGGGTAGCTGCAGATACAATAAGTATCCACATGTATATATAGGTGATTTAAAAATTGAAAAATTAGGAGAGTTACTTTAAGATATTTTGTATGTGAGTTACTTGTTAGCAACAAAATTAACATTATTTCAACATAGTGTAATGTGCACTACTAAATTAAATCATATGAAGTTAAAAATTTAAATTTGACAAGATTGTAAAATAATTTCATATATCTTAGGTATTCGCCGGCATTGGTATCACTATACTCATAGAGTCATTCTTCCATATAATATGAGAGATGAAGTAAATGTTTTAATTAATTAGTGGTTCATTTTACTCCATTTTTCTTAAGTTTAAAATTGCACTTATGGTTTAAAAAATTATTAAATAATATAAAAAATTGATATAGTTTGACTACAATAATTTTGTTTTTTTTTTGTACTATAAGAGTATCTCTCACCTTTTGGTAAAAAAACTAATTTTTTTTTGGAGTGTATGACTATCTCTCTACATTAAATAAAAATTGGAAAAGTGATGAGTGAAAAATGAGTAATAAATAAGAATATGATTAAAAATATATGTATATTGAATATCTGAAATATTGAAATATTGAAATATTTGAAACATGATGAAAAATTAAAAACATCAAAAAAATAAAGAAATGGAATTTGTACTAATAAAGAATTAAATGGATAATTATTGGATCGCAATACTTTATTAATTTTTAACCGATGCACATTGTGCTATATAGGACATTGATCATTAATATCAAACTAATTAACCTACCTTTTTAAAGAAAAATAACATAATTAAGACATTACTTTTTTGGGTAAAGATTAAGACATTACTTTAAGAAAAAATACATAATTAAGACATTACATTAACTTTAATAACTCTTCATAAATTCCTCCCTTTTTCTCATCGGCATAACTCAATTCCTCTTATTCCATGAATTTTTTTTATAACCTCTCTTCTATATTTATTCACCCTTCCCTATTTTTAATCTCTTTGCATTTGGAAATCTATCCCAATATTTTCACTTTCATTTCATTTTCTTTCAGTTTTAATAAGGTAATTCCATAACATAATAAGGAAAAGAAAACGAGGCTAATTTGTTGTCCATGGTGCATTCAAGTTAGGATGATAAAAACACTATTGGAGTGGATATGAAATATAAAAAAATGACATGACATTTGGGAAATTAGAACATCGAACATTTAATACCTTCAATTTATATATAAGTATAGTTTTTGTAATTTTATATAGAGAAATCCGGTTCTTAGTTAGGTATTGGTTATATTATACCCGACCCAAAACCTAAAATTTGAAATTGGAAAAATATGAACCTAAACCTAATTAAAGTAGGTTTTCCTTGTTAAAGTTGGGTTGAATTTGGGTTAGATTGTCATATCTAGTTACATCATAATATTTTTTTCTTTAATGTAATGTTTTATGAGGAAAAAATGTATGTACTGATAATATATGAGATTTATACACAGTATAATTTATCATTTATATTTAATCATCATTTATCACTGAGTCTTAAAAAGTACTCCAAAATTTCAAATGAGTAATAGATGATAGAATGACTGTTTATAAATTTTTATACTAATAGTGTATAAATATTAAATTCATGTTTTATTTTAAGAATTTAGTATCTATGGTATAAAGTTTTTTTAGATTCACGTAATAAAACCACAAATTTTACGTGGTCAATGTTTAATAATTAGAAATTAATACGGTTGGAAAAAGGGATGAAGCAAACATGAAAATTATGAAATGACAACATAGAAAGAGGGGAGAGGATATAAAAAGGACGTGGAGGATGAGAAAAGGAAAAAAATAACTAATGAAGTTGATAATGAGGGTGTATCGGTTAGAGGAGAGAGGAAATTTACTATATCTATACTATATATAAAGTCAAAACTTGAAATAATTTCTCTCATGATGTAACTTTTATTTCCTATATTGCCCTTAACATTATTTAATTTTTACAAAAAAACTATATAATCCTAAACAACTACCACCAATACATTAATTAACCACATATCTCACCTTAAATTAAACATTATCATAAACAAAAAAATATAATATATAAAAATTGAATATGTAGTATCACACAATATTCGTCGGCAGGCACAAAGTGCCTGTACACGCTAGTTATATATAAAGTCAAATCTTAAAGTAATTATCACCATCATTTTATTTTCCTATTTTGCCATTAATATTTTTTATTTCTAAAGTAAAACTATATAATTCTAGATAACTATAATTAATACATCTCACTTTAAGTTGGATATTATAATAAATACAAAAATTATAATATGAAATATATCTAATAAAAAACATTCTAACTCTCAAAAATAAAAAAATACAAATTTAATATTTAATATCATAAAATAAGAATGGTGTCGGCAGACAGAAATGTCTGTCGCCACGCTAGTATATAATAAAGAGAAAATATAGTTTAACTACTACAATGATATAATTTTACTATTTTGTCCTTAACAATTTTTAATTTCTACAAAAAAAAAAAGCCATGTAATCACATATAACCACCCTCTCACCTTAATTTCACCATTAAAATAACCACAAAAATATAATATAAAATGCAACAAATAATAATTACAATATAAAATATATTCAATTTAAAAGAATATTCTAATTTACTAGAATAAAATATATAAAACTTAAATATTTGATATTAAAAAATTAAAATATAGGTCAACATACATGAAGTGTCTGTCGTCACGCTAATTAAAATTAAAATAACATTTTAATGATGTGTTTTTTTTTCCTAAAATAAGATTAACTAGTGAGATAATTAATGATCAATTTGCATAGGTTAAAAAACCCAACTTATTAAAATGTGCACATTTGGACCTTGTTAAACAAAATATATATATATTTAAATAAAGTAATATCTATGTATTGAGAGTGTAAGATTTATACACAATCATAATATCATTTATATTTTTTTATATTAATTTTATTTAAAAGTTAATAATAAATGATATACTAATAATATAAAAAAAGCTTTGTATACATACATTTTTCTCTATTAAAATTAAAATAAATTGTAATTGAATTGAAGAATGTTTGAACCATAAATATCTCAATTTTTGGACATTGATTAGGTACAATACAATCCACCCGTGAGGCAGAATCAAAGTTGCACTGTTCAAATTGAAAGAATCACGGGTCAGTAAAAAACAGAAAGTTTAGACTTTTTAGTTCCTATCTTTTAACGTCATTCTCCACTTCTAAGTTTCTTAAATTATCTATTAAGATGAATTCTTTAATGCTGCTTTCTTATTGTACAATCGCTTAGTAGATAAATGCAGAGTTAATGGTAAATTTTGGTTTCCAAAAATTATGGTGTTATTAACATAGTTATTTAAAAAAATTCATTATATTAGACCCTTCACAGATTCTATTTGTCACCAATTTAACCCTTCAAATGAATTTATTATCATATAAATATCTCAAAGATTAAATTTCTAACCAAATTAATACTCCAATATAATAGATTAGTATCTTAAAGATTAAATTGTCATTGTGTTTCAGGTTCGAGTTTTACTTAAAGTTAATTTTTAGGTTTGGGTTTGAGTTTGGTATATATATGATAGATAATCTACCTTGAACTTGCCCCAAACCCCTCCCGGTTGTTGGTGCCATTAATTCTCCAAGTTCACGTGTACTCTGTTTGTCCAAAAGATATATTTTACATTATTCATTTTTATTTATCTAATAAAATCCCCACTTAGATTGTATTGGATTTCTCCTTAATATTGTGGAGAAAGTTGTTTTTTTTGTGGTGAATCATATCAGTTAAATTATGAACTACTTTGTTGAACAGCTTTCTAAGTTTTTCTTATTCTGACTTGATTTGCTTCTTCTTCTCCATCCATCAATTTCCTCACAACAATCTCAATTCAAGTAACAAAAATGATAAAAGGCTTTCGTTGCGAAGTTGTAGTTACACCATAGGTGAAATAGTGTGCTGCGTTACTTAATGTTATAAGTTTCTTCTAGACTTTCGGGTTTCTGTCTGGTTTGGTTAGCCGAAACCCGATGGATTTGGGGATGGTATTGTTAATTTCAATGCCGTTGAGTTCAGGTTTGGGTTTTGGATTTCGATTTTAGGGTTAGGTAAGCATAAACCCGACTCCGATCCGTCTCATTGTCATTCTTAACTGTAAGGAGATATTTTTATTTTACTGGAATTAGTAAGTCAATAATAGATTATAAATTATTTTTCTGATAAGTTATATTTTTTTATTTAATTCAATAAACTTTGTTCAAATGAGCTATATTTGAGATAAAAATTAAGTTCGTTAAGAAAACGAGGGAAACTTAAATTCACCCCATTCATTATATCAATAAGATGGTTTGATTATATATATAATTTACATATTTTCTTAAATTCATGAGGCAAGTCTTTTTTTACAAAAGCTATATATATATATATATATATATATAAATAAATAAGATTTAAATATGCAAGTGTTTATATTATCTTGTCATTACTGATAAATTGCCATGTATATCTTGAAACCACTTATATACTCAATTTTGAAATACCTATCTTTTGAGACATGTAAACAACATGGAGAATTTTGTTTAATATATTTTAGAAATGGATAATATATAAGAACTGACGAGGTGTACTAACTGAGATGGCGAAATGAAATAGTTTATGAGTTAAATAGAATCGAAAATTTCAAGCAAAAACAATTTCTTATCAAAGTTCATTTCTAGATCAAATTTGTTCCATTACAGGAGTCACACAGAAGCAGAGTAGAATTAGAGTTCTGCCATATAAGTGCATATCTTGACCCGATGGGAAGGGAATACATCTGTTGTCCTATAATGAGTGTCACATCATGTTTCATGACTTTGTGATTGGTTAAAAAATATAAATTTAAATTAAAATTTAATTTTGAAATATTTTTCTGATCAATCACAAGCTCATGATACATGAAGTAACAGCTATTGTGGGACATCATATGTACCCCTATGGGAAAAGCCCATTTCTTTGCCGAAGGAAAGTGTTCAATTAAGTTTCTGCTCTAATGGGTCAAGTCTATCTCTTTGAAAAAGGTAATGGATTGTTAACACAAAACTAAAAAATGGGCTTAGAAGAGAGCCTATGAAACCTTAGTGGACATTGGTATATTTATTTATTTCATAGCTCACTTATTCTTCACATGGAGGAGAAGATAAATGGTTAGGGAAAGTATTGCTAGTAATAAACCCAGTTTTGTTAGCAAAGTTGTAAGATCTAGTTGACCATTTTACCAAATTATAAATAAAGATAAAGAATGTAAATATGGGTATCATTTTGTATTGGAAATGAAAGGAAAGTAGGAAAACATTTATAAGTCAAAAAGACCAATGAAACTATTGTCCTAAAATTTTAGTGTCTTACTTGTAGCTCTTCAATTTTCACTTGCTCCGGTAACAATAAGACTTATTATTGATTGGAGATTCCTCGATCGTGGTCGAGTTGGAACAGATATATCTTCCATAACAAGATATTTTGAAATATTTTTGTGATTTCTATGGATGATACAACATTATTATCTCTATTATGGTCCGTTTGTGTATTTGATATTGTTCTTTCATCCATTTAATTTGATGTGTTAAACTTGCTAGACTCCTCTATGATTTTGTAGGTTTTATAGCCTTTAGAATATATTATTAATTATTAGGGGAAGAATAATAACATGCAAGCCAATCCATCGCTTTCTCCAAAAGACAAGCTTACCATTCTGGTGTTATAATAGAGCAAAGTTCACAATAACAAATTCAACTTTTGAGCACTTCCAATTAAAGTAAAATTTCACTTGAAAAATTATTTATGCACACCTTAATTAATATAGTTAACTAGTTGAAAGTTCATAAAGCTGAAGTGTTTCTTAAAATTAGTTGATCAATACATACATTTAAGAATTAAAAAGATATAAAAGAACAAACTTATCCCTCTCTCTATATATAATTAGTTGGTTAAGTTTGATTAAGCTATGAGAGGGAAAGTAAAAGTGTCCCAAGTTCATATCTCTAGAAAATATTATCATTAAAATAGTAGTAATTTATTATTGATAATATTACTATGCAAAACATATTTCGTAAAAATATTTAACATTTGAAAGCGTAGTATAACGAAAGTTGTAAATGGTGTTTATGGTAAGTTATTGTTTATCATTAGCCTATATAGTATAATCAACGATAAATTATTATATTGTTTATCATTAGCCTTTATGGTAAATTATTATTTATTATAGTAATTTATTATTGAGAAAATTATTGTACAAGTCCTAACTTATAAGCTAGGGTAGGTATAACTTTTTTCTCTATTATGCCCTATGCATGCTCAATCACTCCACAACTTTAATTTAATTTAATGTTCACTAAACAACACCAACACCAACAAAGTCATGTTTTAAATTATTAGTGTCACTATGGTGTCAACCATTACCCTTACGACAAGCAATGGTTATAGCTATTATCAAAACCATTATTTAGTTTTACCAAACATTTTCTAAACATAATGGTTAAGAAAGCAACATGATAGGATGTTAATAAATTATGTATTTAATTTTTGAATGAAGACTTTCTTTTTTTGGACGATAGTCAGCAAAACCATTACTATTCATTAAATTAATATAAATACATGTAAGTTTGTTCTTTTATATATCTTTTGATTTATATGTATTATTAGCTAGTTGATCACCTCATTCGCATTGATCTTTCCTTTTGGTTTTCTATTTTTCTTTGTTCTAACTAGGTTGGTTTGGTTCCTTTACTTTGTTTTATTGTTTTAGACATGTTTGGACAATGCATCACTTCATATTTGATATGGAATCATGGAGAGGATTGGAGGATGGTATGAGGTATGGGAGAGAGTCAAAGAAAAAGATCACAAGTTTCTAGAATTGAGGGAATGAGTGAGTCTCAAATGAAGAAAAAGAGAGTAATTATTAAGGAATTCTGCAAACCGGTAAATTGGTCAATAAAATACGAAATTGGGTGTTGGAAACAAATATAAAATTGTCATTGAATCTACAAGGACTTGTTTGACACTAGCCTTTCAACCAAAGATTGATATTATAAGTTGATTTTAATTGGGTTTTGATTGACTGATTAAACTAATATTAACTATTTGATTAAATTATTTGGGATAAAGATGTTAGAATTAAACTTTACTATTTACTATCAATACATACTTGATTTGGTAACACTAACTCGTTTAGCTACGACTCTTACACACAAAGGACCTCAAAACGACTAAAAGTTAACGTCTTAGTCAATTTATAGCCGATGAAATAAAGCACTACACTAGTAACTAAATACACAAGATGGAGATTTATGACTCATAAAACATATCTCTATGTCTAGCAACTATACTTGTGAAATTGAGTTTTAATACAACACTTCAAATATACTAATCACCAATGTCTTGATCAAATTAGTAGCTTATTAAAATAAATTTATACCTATAACTACAATAAAAAGATAAAAATATATGAACCATTAATACACCTCTATATCTAGCACCTATGTTAGTAAGAATGAGAGTTATTTAGTTGTTGATTTAGCTCTGTATCTAGTAACCAAGACAACAACATGCATAATTGCTAACCAGAAATTGATCTGTCATTTGAGAGATATGTCTAAATGTATATCTTACAAACCCAATTTGATCCCCTTTTGAAGAGTCTAAAATCTTCCATTTGTACTTGGTGTAGACAATTTCGTTGAACACATTGTTTCGTCTAGTCAAACTCAACCTTTAAGCTAGCCAAGTTGTCTTGGGTGTAGCTTCAACGCTTAGTGGAAGACTCATAGCGTTGGGCACACATAATTAATTGAGCAAAATATGGGCATACACTTTTATAAAATTTCATCCTCATTTTCGCTTAGCACCACCATTTCATTGATTGTGGAATTTGCACTGAGTGTGACCTCCATAGCCTGTCTAATTCATTGAGTGTGACTTCTGTGTTGGGTTTGGTTGTTTTTGTTTGCAAACTTAGCCTTTTGCAATAAATTTTTCGGTTTTGGCTTGTAGAAACACTCTAAAAGTGATATTTGGAAATTCAATATATTTTAAGATTTTAGGATCAATTAACCAATAAATTGGATTAATTAAAGAGTTAAAAATCTCAAATTGATAAAAGGCAATCAAAATTCACTTTGTACGCCCCCGAAATTGTTCATATATTGTTTCAGTTAGAATTAAAATGTTTTCGATTTCTCATAGCTTCTAGGCTAGTATAGGATGGAAACAAGATGTAAACTTAGGAAGAATGATTAAAGGAGGTGATGTAAGCTTATGGAGGAGGTATCTTCTCTTTTGGGTTGTATATACTCACTTTTATCTTCGCTATAGTTTTCATGAAAATGGTTAGCTAGGTTTCTCCCTTGTTGGGATTGAATGTAATACTCACTGAATGTATACCACCTGGATTCGATTTTATGCTTAATTGCTATGAAATGATTTTTATGAGTTGCCTATTTTTGCTTAATGCTTCTTTGGAGATTGACAATATCTTTTGTATGATTTTTGGATGAATGAACTCATGAATGGATTCTAGTTATAACAGCCTAAATTAGAGACTCATCTTATTGGTATAATTCTAGATGTAGTTTTGTGCTAACATGTCACATTTATGTATATGTTAATATGATTAATAGACTTAGATTCACATGTGTATCAAATAACTGTCAAACTTATTAGTGTAGACTACAAGATATAAAGGTACGATTAATGATTTATATATCTGCATCTTGTTAATTTAGTTGCTAGACATAGAACTATTTTAATAATCTACTAATATGATCAATACATTGACGATTAGTATATTTGAGGTGTTGTACTAAACTCAGTTTTACAAGCATAGACTATTAGATATGTATGTATGTTTTTGTGGGTCATAAATCTTCATCTCTTGTGTAAAGTTGCTAGACATAGAGCTTTATTACATGAGCTACTAAATTGACTAAGACGTTAACTTTTAGTACTATTGAGGTCCTTTGATGTGTAGGAATCATTGCTAAATGAATTTATGTTTGTGAATCTAGTGTGTGAAAAATGAGTAGTAAAGTTTGATCCTAACATCTTAAATTCAACAATTTTATCTAATAGTTCAATCTATATTTAGTTAATCAAACAACTAAACAAACCCTTTGAAAATCAACTTGGAATAACAATATTCAATTGAAAGGCTAGTACTCAGCAAGTCTTTGTGGATTCGATAACCCATTTTATATTTGTTTGTGATATCCGATTCGGTATTTTCATAGACCAATTTGTCGATTATCATTGTGATATTTTGGCACTTAACAAATTCCTAGCATACAAAAAAGTGTCAAAGGCTAAAAAATTATCGGCCACAAATGAAAAAAATGAGAGTGAGAAATTCCCATAATTCAAAAGAGAGACAAATGATCGATTATGATCACCCTCATCAAAGATCACTCTTAGGAGAATGTGTGTTAAAAGTTATGGACAGTTCCATGGAAACTATGTAAATACAAATTCCCTTAAGAGTTATAGCCTCTTGATTAATTGCTTAGGGGTGGATGTATGAAAAAATATAGGAAACCTAGATTATTTCAATATCACACAAGAGGTAGGCATTATGATAAAAGAAGGGTGAAGGAGGATGTATTTTGAGAAATGAAAAGTGAATGAACGAACGAAAGAATGAAAATGAATATAGAGAAGAGAGAAATTGATTGATGAAGAGAATGAATTGAGTTATTCAAACTAGAGTGAGAGTTTCTATTTATAAAAACTGTCAACAACTACTTTCCCACTAACTAACCAAAAGTAGAAAGTGCAAAAAAAAGCACAAAATACACGTGCAAAAAAAGAAAGAAGAAGAAATGAATCTTGAGTATTGGGTTGAGTCATTTAGTCAAGTTGGAAAGAAAGATTGGTTGTTGTTGTGATTAGTTTGTTGTTACATATTGTTGCATTGTTGTTTGTTGAAAGAAGTTGCCTTGGCTCACTACTCTGGTCTTCGTTTTCAAAATTGGCTAATACCCCCCACAATCTGGGGCACATAGATTGATGAGACCCATCTTGAGATGAATGGTGGAAAAATCTTTTACACCAAGTGATTTTGTTAAGGAATCTTCCAGTTGTAACTTAGTTGAAATATGCAGTATCTTTAGAGCTTTGTTGATGTAGGCTTCTCTCACAATGTGGCAATCCAGCTCGATGTACTTAGTTCGTTCATGAAAAACTGGATTTGAGGCAATGTGTATGGCTGATTGGTTGTCACAATAAAGAGTAGTAGGATGTGTTGATTGTAGGTGCAAATTATCCAACAAGTAATTCAACCATTTGATTTCACATGGTGTGATAGCCATGGCCCTTAACTCTGCTTCACATGAGCTTTTGGCCACAGTTTTTTGCTTCTTTGATTTCCAGAAGATGAGTGATTTTCCTAGGTAGATGCAATAGCCAGTTACAGATCTCCTTGTGTCAGGGTAAGATTCCCAATCACTATCATTGTATGCCTTGATGTGAATTTGTGAATTGGAAGGGAAGTATAATCCCAAAGTTGGATTTCCTTTTAGATATCTAAGGACCTTGATGGGTGTATTGTGATGAGTAGTTGTAAGGTTAGCTATGAATTGAGCAAGCTAATTTACCACAAATGTGATGTCTGGTCTAGTGTTTGTTAGGTAGATTAGTCTGCCAATGAGCCTTCTCTAAGCAGGAGCATCAGAGTAGAGAGGGGCGGAGTCTTGATGTAAGGGAGTGCCAAAAGCCATGAGAGTCTTTGATGGCTTGCAGCCAATCAATCCTTCATCTGAAATGAGTTCCAAGGCATATTTTCTCTGGTTGATTGAGAGCCCTAAATGTTGTCTAGCAATCTCAAAACCTAAGAAGAATCTCAGATCACCAAGATCTTTGATTTTAAAAGCAGAATCCAATTGTTGTTTGACTATGTTGAGTTCCTCAAGATGGTTACCAACAAGGATGATGTCATCCACATAAACCAAGATGATGCTTATTAATCCTGAGTGCATATGCTTCATGAATAAGGAGTAATCATTGATGGATTTGGCATAGCCATGATTACTGAGAAAGGTAAACAATTTGGCAAACCATTGTCTTCCTTCTTGCTTGAGGCCATAGAGTGATTTTTGTAGTTTGCATACCTGAGTTGGTGAGTTAGAGGGGAGTCCAGGAGGAGTAACCATGTAAACTTCTTCCCTTAACTCACCATGAAGGAATGCATTGTTGACATCTAGCTTCTTCAAATGCCAATTATGTATGGATGCCAATGCCAAGACTAATCTGATTGTGCTAACCTTGACAACAGGGGAGAAGGTGTCCATATAATCAATACCCCCATTTTGTGTGAATCCTTTAGCCACTAACCTTGCCTTGTACTTTTCTATACTGCCACCAGGCTTATGTTTGAGCTTGAAAACCCATTTTCAGCCTATAGGTTTCTTGTCATCAGGTAAATCAGTGAGAATCCAGGCTTGATTTTGGTTAAGAGCATCAAGTTCTTTCTCAATGGCAGTTTTCCAATAAGGGTCTTTTATTGCTTGAGTGTAAGTTGTGGGTTCACTATGAGTAGAGATTCAGAGAGTTAGTGATCTGTATGAGGGTGATAAGGATTGACAATAGAGGTAAGATGATAGAAGATAGGGATGAGAGGTTTTTGTGTGTGTTTGGTTGGCCAAGGCACAATGGTCGTCTTATAGATAGGTGGGTGTTTTGGTGGGTCTAGTGTTTTTTCGTATGGAAGAAAGTTCTATCATGGTTTGTGTTTGTTTTGGATCATGGTCAGTAGGGGATGTATCTGATGTGTGTTGAGTTGTGTGGTCAGGTTGAGGTTTGAAAAAGAGTCGGGGAACAAGTCATCATATAGAGGAGAAGTGTGATTAATAAGAAGGGGGAGTCTCTGATCTGAATGGATTGATTGTGTGTTGTATTGGAAAATGGTTTCATGAAAAATCACATCTCTACTGATATCAAGGCACCTGGAATTTAGATGGAGAACAACATACCCTTTTGTATCCCAAGAAGTTGCACTTGCTTGACTTGAGATCAAGGTTGGACCTATTGACATATATAGTGCTTGTGAAGCAGAGTGAGCCAAAGACCTTCAGGTGTGTAATGTCAGGCTCAGTGTTGTGTAGGATTTCATGAGGTGATTTTCCTTCCAAGACTGGTGTGGGAAACAGATTGATGATGTGCACAGCATGCCTGATAGCATAACACCAATACATTTTTGGAACTTGACTTTGAATTAAGAGTGTTCTTGCTACATTCAACAAGTATTGGTGCTTCCTCTCTACCACATTGTTCTGCTGAGGTGTGTATCTGCATGATGTCTGGTGCTTGATTCCCTTATCAAAGTAGAAGGAAGCCATAGAGAATTCAGCATCATTGTCACTCCTTACTGTTTTTATTTTGCTTGAGAACTGAGTACTGATCATGGTAATGAAATCATGCAATGTTTTTCTTGCTTCACCTTTGTTTTTTAATAAGTAGATCCATGTGTACCTTGACTTATCATCAACAATTGTTAGAAAAAATATGTGTCCATGTACAGAGAAATTTGAAATTGGCCCCCAAATGTCTACATGTATCATGTCAAAAGTATGTAAAGATTGTGTTTGGCTAGTAGGAAAGCTTAATATATTTTGCTTAGCTAAGTGGCAGCCATCACAAACATGTTCTTTATTGAAAGTTACAAAAGGAAATTTTTCTTTTATAGTATCCATACAAATATTGGAGGCATGTGCTAATCTATAATGCCATAGACTAGAAGTAGGAAGATTTACAGAAGAGGAAAGAGAAAAAGAGTGCTTGTGCTGGTGCTTAGTTGTCTTCAGAACATAAAGATCATGTGTGATCCTAGCTGTACCAATCCTCCTCAAAGAATCCCTTTCCTGAATTTTGCAAGAAGACTCATCAAAAGACAATATGCAAGATGAATTTGAGGTTAACTTAGATATAGAGAGGATGTTATAGGATAAACTAGGTAAATAGAGAACAATATGTATGGATAAGTGATCATTTAAGGGGATTGTCCCTTATATGTATGCAATCACTATAGAGTTATTTGGAAGGTTAACAGTGATATACCTAATTCTGTGGTATGTGGAGAAAATGGATAAAGAGGCACTTATGTGGTTAGTGGCTCCATTATCTAAGATCCATGATACATATTGACATTCAGAGTTAGAGGTACCTTTCTCATTTTCAGTCTTTTGAGCAGTAAGGGTAGTGTTTGTGCTCATTACACTGTTGTTACCTTTTGTAGGGATTGTGTTAGATTTCTTCAACATGTGGACCAAGCCTTCATATTGTTGTTGACCTAGGCCAAAAAATGTTTCGTTCTTATCAGTCTCAGCTAAATCCTTGCCCCTTGTGTCACAAGTCATTGATGTGTTTCTTTTCTCACTCCTTGTGAACTGAAAGTTTGGTGGGAAACCATGGATCCTGTAGCAGGTCTCAAATGTGTGCCCACTTTTCTTGTAGTGGGTGCAAAACTTCACTGTACTTGCACCCTTACCATATGTTGTCTTGTTTGTTGATGTTTGGTTTTCTCTTACATAACTAGTTTGCTCAGGTGTTCCTTTGCCAAAATTGGCCTTTACTGCATTGGGTCCCCTTTCAGGTGCACTTCCTTTTCTCCAATTTGCATTTGTTGACATCACTTTGGCATCATCTTGCCCTGTAAGTTGCCTATCTTGTTGTCCAATTAGAGAAAGAACTTTGCTCATTGTGGGCAGGGGATCCATTAGTAGGATTTGAGATCTTATAGTTCCATAGGAATCATTTAATCCTTTCAAGAACCTGATAATTTTGTCTTCTGATTTGTGTGCCTTTGTGTTCTTCATGGCACTACAAGTTGCTGGAAATTCACAGTCACAAGTGGGAAGAGGCCTGCAAGTGTCAAATTCGTCCCATAGGATCTTCAATTCAGTGAAGTAGTTTGTGATGTCCAATTCCCCTTGCTTAAAATTTGCAATAGACTCTTGTAACTCAGCTATATGAAACATATTTTCTTGTAAGAATCTTTCTCTTAACTCATCCCATACTTCATAAGCCTTGTCTATCCACAAGATGCTTTGTGCAATTGAGGGTGACACTGATCTCATGATCCATGATGTTACTAGATTGTTTGCTCTCTGCCATTGGTTGAATGTTGGACCTGTCTTTGTTGGCATCAAGATGCTTCCATCAACGAGTTCCAATTTATGCTTGGAGATAAGACTCATCATCATTGATCTTGACCACTGGTGATAGTTCTCTCCCATGAGCAGAGGTGGTACAAGGGTCGAGGCTGGATTTTATGAGGGGTGTATGTAAAAAAGGGACTGGTCCAGTGAAGGATCCATGGCTGGTGCAGAAGTGTTTGTGAGAGATGACATGATGTTGAATGTAGCAAAGCTCAAAAATGAGCTCTGATACCATATGATAAAAGAAGAATGAAGGAGGATGTGTTTTGAGAAATGAAAAGTGAACGAAAGAATGAAAATGAATATAGAGAAGAGAGAATTTGAATTGAACTTATTGATGAAGAGAATGAATTGAGTTAATCAAACTAGAGTGAGAGTTTCTATTTATAGAAACTGTCAACAACTAGTTTCCAACTAACTAACCAAAAGTAGAAAGTGTACAAAAAACACAAAATACACGTGCAGAAAAAGAAAGAAGAAGAAAGGAATCTTGAGTATTGGGTTGAGTCATTTAGTCAAGTTGGAAAGTAAGATTGGTTGTTGTTGTGATTAGTTTGTTGTTGCATATTGTTGTATTGTTGTTTGTTGAAAGAATTTGTATTGGCTCAGTACTCTGTTCTTCATTTTTCAGAATTGGCTAATAGGAATCACTACGAGTTATATGATTCGTGTGTGCCTTAAATTAAAAGAAATATAAGGGTTGGAGGCTTCGGTGTTATCAAGATTCACCTAAGGATGGCAAAAGTTACGTATCTTTTGACAAAGATCGAAGATGATGAAAATGAAAGACCGAATGGCTAAGGTTATAGTTGGAGGTCGTCTTCATGAGAATGAAAGACTAAAGGTCTAAGGTTCTTAATGAAGATGAAAGCTTAATGTGACTATGTCTTATGTAGATTTTTATGAAATTAGAAAGACTAATAATTAAATTTTTATATTTTGAGATTGGAGTTATAATATGTTCTTCATTTTCCATATCAATGTTTGGTTCAAAACGAGCATATATCCATAAATAATTAAATTGTGTAAATGGCAAAGTAAACACAAGAAACACACAAACTAAATACATCAAATGAACCCTAATTTCTAGTAATGACAAAAGTTATTTTTTTCTTATCTTGAAGAATCACTATCTAACGTTATCAACTAGTACATCCAAGTTCTTATTAAAAAACACTCCTACTTCCAAGTTCTTTTATTTTCTAATGAAAATCTTGTCATATATGGAACATTATTGTTAGTGTCGGTGGATCGGAGGACATTGAATGATCGAATTACTGTTGCATAATCTGTGCATTGTGTGTTGACCTATAGAGTAAATTACACTGACACTCTCTGAGTTTTAATAAAATTACACAAACTACCCCTCACTTTTTTACACCTACACAAACCCCTCTATTTTTTATACTTTCATTTTATTGATCACCCCTACATGAGAAATAAGTGTAATATCTTAAACAAAAAATGTGATAAATGCAATTAAGTTAAACAAAACATGATATATTATGGACACACGTCTAAATAATATACAAATCAATGTATCTTTATCATTTTTGGTTCATTATGATATATTACAAAAGCGATATAAACTATATCTCTTTAGAATTTTTGATGTATTTTGTAACAAAAAATAAATAAAGATACATTGATTTTTATATTATTTGGACTTGTCTCCATAATATATCGTGTTTTGTTTAACTTAATTGTATATATCACATTTTTCTTGAAAAGATTACACTTATTTCTCATGCAGGAGTGATCAGTGTAATAAAAGTATAAAAAATAAGGGGGTTTGTGTAGGTGTAAAAAAATGAGGGGGGTTTTATAAAGGTGTAAAAAAATAAAGGATGATTTATGTAATTTCACTAAAACTCATGAGATGTTAGTGTAATTTACTCTAACATATACATATATTTCTATAGATTTACTTGAGGATCTTCATTGGGTATATATAAAATCCAACTCACTTAAAATTCTTTCAAACTTTTTAAGATTATATCACATCAACGTTTCAATTACTAAGACTCAACTTACCATTATTAAAACTCTTATATAGTTAAAGTAATATTATATAAAAATGTAAATGCAATATTTGAAATATAAATCTGAATTGTGGTATAAAGGAGATGAAAATCAATTATGGTAAGATCAACTAGAGTCATAAAAATGAGTGCCTTAAACTTATGACTCTCTTAGAAGTTTAAGATTACTATGAAATGAGTTTTCTGACTACTGATAAAACACTTTTTCATCTACACGATAATAATTTAAGTCTTAATATTATGTTTAAATAACATAATTATCTACCAGATTTTGGGTACTACTAAGGATATTATTTTATCCTTTTTAGGTAACGAATTAATTTATTTTAGGTATGTAATTGTCTCAACAAATATCGCTTACAAGAATCGAATTCTAAATTTGTTGTTATCATGAAAATTTAATCGGACCTTATATTATTAGACAAACTTATTGGTATTGTCTAGAAAGTTTGTTTAGCCTTATTGGAGGAAAATGTAGCTGACAACATTCTCTCCACAAAGATGAGACTTTTAGTTGATGTAGGTATCACTTGGTCTTAGCAAATTTTCCTCGTGTTGAATGGGTTTTGGGACGGTGGATAAACAAAATAAGAACATTTAATATTATTATTCCCTCTATTTTTATCTTTTGTTTATTTTAGGTTATTTTATTTGTTCCAAAATTATTATTTTATAATTTCAATTTTTGCTCCTTTTTCCAAATTCTATCATCATTCAATAATTATATCTAATATTAATTAGTTCAATTTTGTCTTTTCTGTTAAAATAAATAGGAGTATTTTATTTAAAATACAATATAATCCCATGAAAGATATAGAATTGAGATGTAATATGTGAAAGTCCAGCTATAAAGTTGAATGTGGGTCCCTCTACAATATATACCCAGCTAGCACATTAAAATTTAAAACTCTTATGCATGAAATTTAATGAAGCATGTCACATCTACTTATAGATGTGGCCTTCTTTGGTTCAATAATTAATGGTCGGTTTGTCCTCCCACTATTCATTCATATTTATTCTTAAAGTTTTGTCCTACTTCTTCTGATTTATAAAAATGTATCCCAGGGAAATTTATGAGTTTTATATATTATTGTATCATCTATATTTAAATTTAATAATTATTAACTTGTTAAAAAAAGTAATATAAATAAATTATAAAAGTATAAATCTTTAATTAATAAGACATAAATATTATCCTCTAATATTTATATTTATAAGTTGGGTTTTTTATTCCAAAATTATTTTGTGCATATGCCAGTAAAGATGACCCTATGAAAAGAGACTTCATGAGGTCAAGTGCAACTGATCTTGAACAAACATGGATGGTGAGTTTTAATTATCAATATGCAATTTATGTACTTCTCAAATATATATATATATATATAGTCAATGTAAAGAATTATGTTCAGACAATATATAATTTATCATTCATTTATATTATTTTCTTTGAAGAGACAATAATAAAAAAAATAAATGATAGATAGTAGACTAAAGTGTATAAAAAATTTAAATTGTCACTTGCATACATTTTCTGTACTTTAAATATAAATTTTATGTAATTTGATTTATCTCGATATCCTATTATATAGGAATGATTGAATTATGAACAATTCTTATATAAAAACTACGATAATAATAAATTTGTGTCTTAAAATCAATCATATAAGGTTAGAATTAAAAATCAATTATTGGTTATATGATAGTTATGTGTTGTATATTTTAATTTTGACCATTTAAATAAGATACAATGATTGATATTAATTTTTTTTAACGGTATATACAAAAGGTCACGTTGCAAACAAGTACTATTTCAGTACCTCGTCATTTTTTGCAGTTATATTTATTTATTCATTCTTTATAATATATATATATATAGTCAGATTATAACATGTTTAATATAAATAAAGTGATTTGCTATGAGAGAAGTGATATCTAATTGTGGCAGGTTCAAGTAGAATATTAAGTATGAGTCTTGAAAATAAATAATTTTAGATTAAATCTTCTTAAGATCATATTCACCTTATACTTAACTAGTCTTAAGTTAAGACTCAACTTAAAACCCTTAAAATTAGGGACTAGAATTCCCTTATATCTTTCCATTATTATGAAGCATGTCACATTCTTCAATGCACATGTTGTAGCAATATTATAGTTTATTTATCCCTATTAACTGTCACTTTAGTAAATTAAAATAATCATTGAATTTGTTAATTAATATAAAAGAATATATTTTGACTAAATTATTCCTAACAAGTCAAATCACATTAGCCCACTTTATTTAATGCAACAGGGGAAACAATAAAAAATAGTTATTAGGCCATGGTTTTCTAAAATGATAAACAATTAATGTGAAAATACTTAAGAAGGTTAAGGTGGTGAGATGAATAAAGTACTAATAGTCCAAAGTGATAGATATTGGTGTAATTAATTCGGTCCAATCATTGCAACATAGGAATAAATATTTCATAACATACTTTATGTTTTAATGTTTTGGTCTTTTTATTTGGATCAAGATCTTTTAATATTTTAGAAATTCAATATTTAATTATACATTATTGTTTTCCATTATCCCTTATTTATTATATTTTTTTCACCTCTTATTTCTCTATGGCCTTTAATTATGGGAAGTATATAAAGATTAAATGAGAGTATATTATGAAAAATATATGAAATCTATATCATTTAATTATTTTTTAATCTCTATGCATAACCTTTAAACTTGTATAACAGTCTCCAAAAACGTCATAAGATTCTCGTCGTTTGTAAGTGTTTTAAAGTTGGTATATATTAATATAAATGTGTTGTTGATTTTCGTTTTAGTCATTAATTAGTTGGTTTAATCCATAAAGTAGTGTGTTACATATTAAGGTTGTGAGAACGACCTAAACTATCATTGCAACCTTTTACTCCATACAAAAGACTACCTCAACTTGGTAGACCAATAAAATGATCACATACATACAAAAGAGTCGCATATTATTGATTTCTTTTTAGTGGCATATAATTAGAAGAAAAGAATATATGCGTGTATTAATTTAATACATTGTCAATATATCATCCAATATTCATATTTAATTACAATTGATTCTTCAAAAGTATAATGCAAATAAATTGTGGATAATATATTGAGTATGTATATAACATATAGATATTACACTATATAATAAATTATAAAAAGTTTACTTCATTATCTTTATTATTATTATTTATTTTTAAATTTGTGAAATTAAATTCACATCTATGATTCTAAAGGAAGGGGTAAATTTTCTCAGGACGAACCTTGTACAAAAAATAAAGTTGACCTGAATATTTATATACATAATTTCCCTAAATATTTGCGTATTATTCTTTTTATTATTGGGATATAAGGTATGTCAAGAACTAATTTGTCATGTTTATAATAATAAAGTTATATTTATTATTTGTCAAAATAATTTTTATGAAAGTTAGATTAAAATTAAGACTTATTATTATAATAGAGATTATAATAATGAGAAATAAATCTTTTATAATTTTAATCTAAATTTTTCTTGATTATAAAATTATTAAGTTTGGGATACTATTAATCCAGATAGATCAATATATGTGTAATGATCTTTATTAGATAAATATTAATATATCTCATTTATTAAATTACACATATAAATGGAAGAAAAAATGGAAGGAAATATTATATTAATCTTCTAATGGTTCTAAAGTAAAAAATATTACTTTATTTCTATCCGGTCGTTAAGGAGTGTTGCTAGATGTTAACCTTTATTAGTAAATTAATGAGTTAATTTACTATCGATTTAGTAATGAACATGCAGGGTCACACACTAACGAGTATTCTGATTTTTTTTAATGAGAAAATATTATTGGTTAAATTAAATAGTTTAATTTTGTATATTTACTTTTAAGTGGAATACTATTGTATTTTTTGCTAGCACCAAAAATACAAATAATATTATAAGTTATTTTTAATATAATTAAGTGAGACTTAATTGTAATATTTCAAAGGTTTAAAACTAATAGTCAGTTTTGAAAACCAAAAACCAAAATTTATGCTTAATTAATGGGTTGTTAATGGGCACTAAATGGATTGAAGAAGATTTTGGTTTTATATATTACAAGCGTGTCGACCGGCACTCCGTGTCGGTCGACCCGCATTCTTATTTTTTGATATAAGTCTATAAGTATAAAAAATTAAATATATAAACTTAATATAAAATGTAAATTTAAGAGTGTAACACCGCAAATTTTACGATTTTCAATTATAAGATTTTATTAATATTGTTATTAATTATATTTTCGAAAATGAATTTCTGGGAATTTTTGGTAAAGAATTAGACGAAACTCTAGTTGAGTTTTAGTCTTGTAAATCTATTCCCAATTTGGTGGTAAATGTTCATGATTTTCGGAGACAGTCGGTTTCTGACCGCTGCCGGGGCCGAATCTCACCCGGTACGGCTCAAAAAGTGGTTTTTGAGTTCCGTAACTCAGAATTGAATTCCGATCGCGCCATTGGCTTTGTAATTTCATTTCGAGTCAATATAGACCCTGAGTACACCCATATCTATTTTCAAATATTTTTCACTCGGAATGCCGAAATCCGAAATTCTAATCAGATATTAAAATCGAACGATTTATAATACCCGATCGAGTATTGGCCGAAAATACTCGGGCATGTTTATCGCACGAGTTCGCGAAGTGGTCATTTCGCGTTGGGATTTGAAATTTGCCTTTCCATAAAACAAACCTCACATCACTCACTCAAATATCTTATGAGATCATCATTAGCCACCCTAGGAGATTTTTGATGATTTCCTAGAGGGAAATCTGATTTCCCTTCTCTCCTTAAACCTCCACACTTCACACTTCACTCTCACACTCTTTCATTTTCAAAATTTACAAAGAGAAGGTAAATTCTCTCTTCATCTTTTTCTCTCATTTTTCATTTGCTTCTTCCATCTTCAATCCTGAATCTCTCAACATTCAACCAATGGATGTTGAGGAGATTTAGGTATATTGTTAATGAGCATGTCAAGAACATATTCAACCGTTGAAATTTTCTAAAACGCTTTCTAACTTATTTTCTCCTCAAAACCGAAAATGGTGATGTTCTTGAACTTATGAAAATATTTTGTTGAAACCATG
>NC_032015.1:12120105-12121314 GCF_001865875.1 Lupinus angustifolius | reverse complement strand
AGTACATGAATGCCTCATAAAATTCTTAAAGGATACTTTGAATAACTTACTTTAAAATGGTAAGATTATCAAAGAACGTCTTAAATCAGAATACGTAGTGTTACTAAAAACCGTACCTTTAAAAGGGATGGAAATTGTGAACGAACTTTAAATGAAAAAGGATGGTCAAGAACATGTGATGTTGGACCGGATGGATGAAAGGGATGTACGATCACGATGGGGAAAAAGAGAAATGATTTTAAGTATTTTAGAAATATCGGAAACTAACGGATTTTTATTGTGGTGGTTACGAAGATTTCGGTGTTCGAACCTTGAAAATAAACCACCCTTAGTTGACGAGTTAAAGCACGCTTCATTAAGGTGAGAGAGAATACATCGTGACATAGTGGTGTCCGAATATGACACCCGGATCTCCTAAACCATCTCAAAGGTTTTGGGGTTAACTTGGGTTTTAAGAAACCCAAGATTTTTATGTTTGAATGCTTTTGAATATATATGATTGTTGATGAAATGTGTTGAATATTGTATATGAATGTTGTTGGGAACTTTTCTGAGTGCAGGTGTTTGAAAAACCATGTTTGAATGTGTTGCGGTTGTCGAAAAGGGCAAAATTGGCATTATGTCCAAGTCCCTGTCGCTTGGGCGAGCACAGTCTCGCTTGGGCGAGGGGAAGTTTTGGTTCTGGAATTCCCTCGCCTGGGCGACAGAATCTCGCTTGGGCGAGAAAGCCTCGCTTGAGCGAGGAAGGGCCTCGCTTGAGTGAGAAAGCCCAGGATTTTAATGAGCCCCTAGAACTCTTTCGCTTGGGCGAGAGATGTCTCGCTTGAGCGAGAAGAAACATCGCTTGGGCGATAGCACCTTCGCCTGGGCGAGGAAGGCTTCAGTTTATTTAAGATTTAAAAATGAATTGTCGCTTGGGCGACTAGTCCCTGCTTTGGCGAGGGACAATGTGGAAAGATTGAAATGAAATAATGTGGTGAACAATGCGATGAAACCGGATAGGGTGTGTCGTGATATAAAAGTTGTGGAATGAGATCATGGCTTAGATGAGAAACATGACTCCACAAAAGTGTGAAAGCATTGTTTATGTTTATGCCTTGTTGGGCAAGTATCCGATTTGAGGTCGTGAACTAGGGTTACCCTAGTAAGGATACATTATATCACGGAACAACGATCGATCGACCGACCGTAAGAGGCCTGGTCATGTGA
>NC_032015.1:12119482-12120005 GCF_001865875.1 Lupinus angustifolius | reverse complement strand
CAGGCCAAACTAGGCAATCTCTGACAACCCCTGGATTACATTTGAGATTGATGAGAGGGATGCCCAGAAAGCGTTTGTACGACCTAGGTCCGGGAAGGACTGTTCCTGAGGGAACCGATCGATCTATTTTTACTTCCTTGCGAGGATATGTTATTTCGGGTGCATATAAAGAGGCTTGGTATGAGACCTGTATTCTCAATTATTTTTTTATTAGGATGTTGGATGGATATTGGTGTAAGGTGGATAATCATGACATATCATGCATACATTATCATTGTGGAAGTGAATTCCCACATGTGAGCTACAAGCATTGTGTATTCATACGTTTATGCATGTGATATGATTATGAGTAGAATGTTGATTATATTACTTGATATATTGGTAATGTTGGAATTAATGGTAAGTTATGTATTTCTTCATGATGTCAATGATAAATGATGAACTATATGTTAAAATATATTTTATGTCTGAGTGTGATATTCTGAGTAAGTCCACGCCGTCAATGAATTTATGTTCATTAGAT
>NC_032015.1:12118392-12119382 GCF_001865875.1 Lupinus angustifolius | reverse complement strand
ACATGGTGTGCAACGGGTCATCGATGATGATCCCTCAACCTTACACCTACATTGACACTTCCTTCACCTTGCCGCCAAAGAGGCTGAGGTCTCCAGAGGTTGGACTTTGGTACCCGCCAGTCAGGAGTGATGGCGTTGTTTCCTTCCACGGTCATAGGACGTGGCCGGAGTGTTTGGATGATCCGTCATCCAGTAGAGCCAAGAGGAGCCGGGTACTTGGAGGAGGTCCCTGCAAGAAGGCTCCGGTTTTGAGAATGTCATCCCCTCCGAATTATGCCGCTGGGTTGTGGCATAATGAAGTGGAGGAAGAGGAGGACGACGACGAGGTCGTTGAGCTCATAAATGTAGGGAGCTCGGTGGAGATGATCAACTTCGTGTCTGACTCGGAAGAGGAGGAGGATCCGAGTGTAGGGTCCAGCATTCCTAGAATCTTTTGAGTCAGCTTGTGGGCCCGTCGATTTCCCCTTTTTGTTTTTGGTGGGGGGCTGTGTTTCTTTTGATTTTGTATATGTTAGTGGCGATGTAGTTTCCGTCTTTGTTGACCTAGTTTGTAAGAACTAATTATGACTTAACCGATTATATGCATCGTATTATTCATGAAATTGTGAATCAGGTTAAGTTATCATTCGATAACGATAAGTTGAAATTCCACATTCGAGTTACTTAAAGTGATGTCCCGGAAAAAGAAGACTTGAAAAGGAGGCAATTTTATATAATTCATTTATGTGAACACTCATTTTTGTCCGGCCCAGAAAAAGCCCAATTCGTTTCCAAAAAGTAATTTTTCCATTTCAAGGAAATACAAATAAAGCCTAAGCCCTAAAAAAAAACAGTTTTTCAAAAAAATATAGTTTGGGCCACCATAGGCCCACATGTCATCTTCCAAAAAAAATAATAAATATTCAAATGGGGAAAGATATTTTAAAATTTTAAAAAAAAAAAATCCAAAAGAAATTATTATTATTATTATTTTTCGAATAAAAAATAATA
>NC_032015.1:12091501-12118292 GCF_001865875.1 Lupinus angustifolius | reverse complement strand
ACTCACACGGGATCCAGGCCCTCCCTGTTTAAAAAACATCTATTTCCTTGGCATTCAGGTGAGTTTGTACATTTTAATTCATCATTATTTGCTTATTATAAATGTGGTATTAAAATTAAATAATTGGTAAACTGATATATAATAAAATTGCATGCTTTAAATTTAATTTGCCTACAAAATAACAAATATAACATTGACAACAAAGAATTTCATTGTGCTAAATAATTTATAATTGTTGTAAATCAATTTGCTATAATCATATTCATTTCTATTTAAATAATGATACCATTCCATATTCACATTTTTTTTAACAAATAAAGAGCAATTATTAGTAAAATCAATCAATTTAGCATGATATGTTATATACCATATAATTAGCCTAACAATTGATCAAGGGGATGATTGTCTGAATAATTTACAAGTTTTTGTATGTCTTTGATGTGAATAACAAAAATAATAGTTGCGGAGCTTTTTTATAAATAAGTGCAAAATCACTTAATAATTTTTTATAAAAATAATTATTGTAAATCCTTTTAGACATGATGCGGTGTCGGACATATGGGCTGCACTTCATCTGCTTAACAATCACCATAACTGATTTATTAACGACTCAAAATCTTTTGTCCATAAACATGTTAAGATCTTAACTAACCCTTAGTACAAAATGCGGTATCGGACGTATGGGCTGTACTTCACTTGTATTAGTAGGATTGTTAGTCGAGATCTAACATTTATATTTTCTAAAATCAATCCAACCAACAAACCTTTTTCTACATAAAGAACTACGTAAGCCTTGATTCCCTTAATAGGGATACGTAGGACCAAAGTCAATCTTGTCAGGCCCAACTAAAAAAATAAATTTTTCATTTAAGTAATTACTCATTAATCTTAACTTAATTAAAATGAGGTGTTCCTTTATTTAATAGTAATAACAACAAATAAAAAATATAATAATCCATGTAGTTTAGTATAGGGTACCGCCTAAGGCGGGCGGGTGGGGTGCTAATACCTTCCCTACCCCGTAACCGACTTCCGAACCTGGATATCAAAAATCCAAAAGCCCAAGGTAATTGGGCTAAAAAAGATTTTTCTACATTTTTGACAGTAAAAAAATGTAGTGGCGACTCGAGAGGTCGCGTAGCCGAAAATCGGGGCGCGACAATTTAAAAATTTTTTTTTACCCATTTTCCGCAATGTTTTTGAGAAGTATTTTTCGGGGCGTTACAAAGAGTATAGGATGTAATAATGGATATGATATACACAAAACTTCTATAAATTTTTCATTTTGTGCATTTAATAATCATTATTGAGTTGTTGAATATATTTTTTTCATGTGTTATTGTTTTATTTTTGGGTTGAGAAAGAGAGAAAATAAAAAAGAATGTGTGAATGAGTAATAATGTATTAATGAAAAAATGAAAGCAAAATGTGGAAGTTTTCATTTATTAAGGAGAGAGGTTAAAAATGATAAAAATGGAATTTAAAAATTATGTCATACATGGTGGTTATTACTTGTTTTGGATTTATTAATAGTATAGATAAACAAAAAATTATGCTAAATAAATGAGTTGTTAATTGATACTAAATATATTGAAGGAGGTTTTGGTTTTATATAAACCAAAACTCACGTAACCTTCATGGTAGAAAGTAACATAGACAATATATAAAGAATCATATTGCTTTCTTTCAATCCTTTCATTTTGGTTTTATTTGAGTTGAATTTTTGCTCCACGGATCAAGTGTTGATACAACGAGGATTGGTCTCGGTGTGGATACACGTGTAGGACCTTCATACTTTTGAAGGATAACTTTTTCGAAAATCATCGTAGTCTCCTGAGGTATTTTTACAAACATGTTTTTGTCTGCTTATTATAATGTATGCATATTTGAACACAAATAGACGAATTATTTTTCACTGTGCATATTATGAACACGCTTACTAAACCTTCAATTGGTATTAGAGCAAATTTTTGTATTTTAATTTATGCTGCAACATTAATTAGTTTGGGAAACTGATGCAAATTATTAAGACTATGAATAATTAGTTTTAAATTCAAACACATCAAATAATGATGTATATCATCACCGTCAACGATGATGACGGTTAATGTGATAACTTTAAAAGGTTATATATAATAGTTATATATGAATGTGTTTAATCATATAATATGATTCTTATAATGGAAAGCTTTATAAGTTGTTTGAAATAGATGCAAAATACATATTGAAAGTGATGAAAAGTTTTGCACGATGGTTACAATAATAGTTTTTAAATTTGCAAACATATAATTAGATTACTGTGATGTATTGAATATGTTGGATTGTTATGAAAACTAAACAATCAGTTTGTATCCTAAAAAATATAATGAATTATAATATTAATGTATTTAATAGTGCATATACAAACAACACATAAACTATAATTATACTGTTATGCGAATAAAATTATGTTTGAAATGTAACAAATGGAATTTGGTTGAGGTGTGTAACTAATCCTTATTTGAATATTTTGAATATATTAATTTTTTTTATGATTTGATTTTAATTCCTAGAGTGAATGAATTGTTTATGTTAACGTGTTAATTGTAACACTGAAGAACTAAACATGGGTGAGTTGGTTATATGAGTTAGAAACATTTGAATAAATGTTTACAACAATATATTGGTTTACAATATGATTCAGTACTTATTAATTAATAATGATTAATTAGTGTACTAATATATAAATTAGATTTATATATCACGGTTACAAATTCCAGAATATATAATTATATATATTAATCATAAGTTTTATAGGATGAAATTGTTAGATATTTTTTGATGATTGGTGAAATACCAGTCTTAGGATCTTTAATCTCATGATTCTCACACGTAATATAAAACAGGCATATAAAGTCATACATGAATCCTTGAATTCATGTTCTCTAATATGCTCATTTGATATATCTTTTGAGAGAGTTGTAATATGATGATCTTCCTCAACCAAATCCTTAATTCCTTTTGGGACCTTCATTTTCTCTCTGATGAGGAGAGGTGAAAACTATTTGTGATTTGGTGTGTTGAGGACCATAACCGTTCCTTATGTGTTAACTTATGGGGTTCCCATTATCGCTTATAGGCCAACCGTTTGGGTATCCACTCATTAAGCCCATATCTATTATAAGTTTTAGAAGTCTTATAGGTTGTCATTAATTAGATCACTTGTTTTGTAACCTCAAAATAAATAACTGATATAATTGTATTAAATATATGATGCCCACCTTAATTAGAAATTATGAATTTCTAACAATCTCCCACTTGGGCTTCATATTTTCCTGAATCAATTATATCACATATTCTTTAGACTTCTCCTTAATACAATCTGGTTCATTTCATATATCAACTTTGGAACCACCGTGACCTTCATCACATTCAAACTTGACTCGACTACGATGATCACCATATTAATATACTTAATGACGTAGATCAAATATGGATGAGTGACATGGAAATTTCATGCAATGTGATCTTAAACATGTCTGTTTCCAACTGATCATTCTTTATTCTTTAGTGAGATCAATTCAAAGTCATTAATTGCAACACAATAGTTACAATACAAAAGTTCAAAATAGAATAATAAACCATCAACTTTATTATGCATAAAACTATATATGACATCCAAAGTAAATCATAAAACAAATAGACCCCCACTAAACTAAGGTATCATAAGGAACAATACTCATATGAACAATATGTTCATGAAAGACTTTAGGTACCAAACCCTTAGTTAGTGGATTAGCTAGCAAAAAAATTGTCCATATACGTTTTATGGAACTGTCTATTTTGAACACTTTCTGTAACAACCAGAAACTTGATGTTAATAAAATTTGACTTTTTAAAACTCATATTATTGCTAGAGTAAAGAATCACGGACTTACTATCACAATAAATTCTTGGTGGTCTTTTAGTACCATCAACCACACGTAAGCCGTTGACAAAATTTCCGCAACCATATGTCATGGCCTGATGTTTCAAACTAAACCATGAACTCCACAACCATGGTTGAAGGAGCTATGAACGTCTATTTAACAGACTTTCAAGAGATAGCACATTTAGCTAAGATAAACATATATCCATAGGTAAAGCATCTATTGTCTAGACAGCCAAAAAATTGGAGTTAGAGTACCCAATGATCTCTAAATTCTCAGACCTCCGATAAGTGAGAATGCACTCCTTTGTTCTCTTTAAGTAATGCAAAACATGTTTGTCTTCCTTCTAGTGATGTATTACAAGATTGCTCAAATATCTTTCTAAAAATCCCATGACAAATGTTATGTCGGTACATATGCAAGGTTAGCATATATTAGACTTCCTACTGCAGATGCAAAAGGAATCTTTTGCATCTCGTATCTTTCAAGGACATTTTTTGGTCATTATTCGAGACTAAACTTGTCTACCTTAACTATAGGGGTATCTCCTGGTTTACTGTCTTTCATGTTAAATCTATCTAGGACTTTATCTATATAGCTTTCTTGTGATAACCTTAGGATACCTTGAGAGCGATCTCTCAATATTTGAATACCTAATACAAAAGAAGTTTCCCCAAGATCTTTCATTTCGAAATTATTCGTTAGAAATCTCTTGGTCTCATGCAATAGTCTCAAATCACTGCTCACAAGCAGTATATCATTGACATATAATACCAGGAATATAACTTTATTCCCAGTGAACTTGTGGTACACACAATCATCAACTTCATTTGCCTCAAAATCGTACGAGGTAATAATTTGATGAAACTTGTGATTCCATTAACGAGAAGCTTGTTTAAGGCCGTGGCTAGATTTTTTAATTTTCATACCATTGACTTTGAACCAATTAACACAAAGTTTTTTGGTTGCACCATATAGATCATTACTTTAATGTCACCATTCAGAAACACACTCTTAACATCCTTTTGATGTAGCTCTAAATAAAAATGAGCTACTAGTGCCAATATTAATCTAAAAATCCTTCGAAGATAATGGAGAGAAGATTTCTTTATAATCAATGTCTTCTTTTTGAGTTAAGCCTTTAGCAACTAGACGAACTTTATATCTGTCAATATTAATCTTCGAATCCCTCTTGGTTTTAAATATCCATTTGCAACCAATAGGTTTCGCACCTTCAGGTAATTCGACAAGATCTCAAACGCCATTATCAAGCATACACTGCATCTCATCTTTCATAGCACCGATCCACTTTTGAGAGTTAGAACTTTTCATGTATTGACAGAAGTACAATAGATCATCTTCTGCTAACTCAATTCCATCCTCATGTTCTTGAAGAAATACAATATAATCATAAATAATTGCACTTCTCTTCTTTCTAGTGGATCTCGTTAATGACACTTCTACTTCTTGAGGTTGTTGAATTTGTTCTATAGGTAATTGATGGAGAACCTCATTGTTGTCTTGTTTTGAATTATTGTCAGGGACAATATTCTGAACATTATCTTCTGTTACCTAATTTATTCCTTGAATGGTAATAGGCACAAGAACTTGTTCACCATTAGTGATAGGTTCTTTCTCAAAGACAACATTCTTTATATTCTCTTCCTCCCAAAATCAACTTCCTCAAGAAATCTTGCATTTTCCGTCTCAAAAAAAGAGTCTTGAAGTGGGATCATAAAATTTATAGCCCTGAGAGCGTTCAACATAGCCAACAAAATAACAACTATCTGTTCTTGAGTCCAGTTTTCTTTCATGCGGCCTATAAGGTCGTGCCTCAGCTGGACAACCCCAAATGTGCAAGTGTTTTATGTTTGGTCTTTTATTAGTCCAAATCTCATATGAGGTTTTGTTAACTACTTTACTTGGCATCCTATTAAGGATGTAAATTGTGGTCTTTAAAGCTCTCCTCAAAGAGACTCTAGCAAGGAAGAATGACTAATCATACTTATCACCATATCCTTAAGAGTTCAGTTTAATCGCTCAACAACACCTTTCATGCTAGGTTTGCCTGCATAGTGTATTGTAGAACAATTCCACATTCTCTGAGGAAAAAACACAAATAGTCATTTCATAGCATCCTTTTTGTTCTTTCTTATCTTATTCTGAGAGATCATAACTAAGTGAGCACTTTTAGTCTTATTTCTCTCCAGTCTCTCTTCCTCTTGCACATAGTCCATCTGAGTGTTATAACTCACTTTCAATTGCCCAAAGTGTGCAGGAAATGAGATCAAAACTAAGTGCGCGAGCAAGTCACCACCAAGCTCTAACTTAAGTGACTTGAGTTTTGATGCGAGATTAGACATCTCCATAATGTACTCCCTTATGTTCCATTTGCCTATATACTTCATGGAGATGAGTTTAGCCAAAAGGCTACTCGTCTCCACCTTTTCAATTTTGGCAAAGTATGGTTCTATTTCTTCAAGGTACTTCCTTGCACTCTAACCCTAAAAAATAGAGCCCCGAAACGCTTCTAGAATAGAGCATTTCATGATCATTAGCCATATTCGGTTAGAGTGTTCTCATTTCTCAATTTTAACCTCATCGATGATTTCCAGAGTAGAAATGAGTTTCAACTTTAATACTTAAATTCAAATGATAATGGGGCACATCATGAGTTACCTATTACACCATTAATATTCAGTCTTTGGACAAAAATATTAACCTGAAAGTGATACACTCAATGTAGTAATCAAACATTGATAATCAGTCTTGTCAAACAATAAGTCTTTCTTTGGACCGGCTTACTATACACATAGAAAGTCATATGATTATCACATATTTATTGCTACAAGTATGTTAGTAATTTGGGCCAAATAATAATCTTCATTTAGGTCGATCACTATTCGCATAAAATGTAAACATACAATTGGTTTGATATTTAATATCAATCACTAATGATACTTTTGTTTGTAATGGTCAAACATTAATCATAATGCATGTCAAATAATAAACCCTTTTTTAGACTAATTTATCACTCACAAGTGCAACCTTATAATAATCACATGTTTACCATCACATGTGTGTATATAATCTAACCAAATAATAATCTTTCTTTGGGTTGATTAATACTTGCATGAATACATATACGCACTAGCATTTGACATTTATTATGAACAATCACAGAAAAGATGTCACTTTGGCGATTTCTTGTTTCATAGGTTCATTTGAAATGTCAATCAATTTTATTTTCTAAAATAAAAACCATTTAGTTGAGTTTCATTCAACATAACCTTACTCCAAAACATATATTATTTATATCCACATATAAATACATATATTTATTATAGCCTATTGATAGCATTGTATCATTCTCATCACAAGAACTGCATTTCAAATTTAAGTGATCGTCCTTTCGAAATTTCCATAAAAAAATTATAATTTTATACATGATTAAACATGACAGAGCAAACTGTCCAAACAAAAACAATGCTTCAACAATAGCAACCACTTAATAATGCAATCAACCATCAAGTCATCAATCAATGCAACAAACCATAAGTGTTGCAACCATTTAAACAAACAAGTCATGTAATATATATAAAACAAGACATGTTCTCATAATAGACTCATCACAAGATACCTAGCACAACATCAATTTCTAGTGTTTGGACAGAGAAATTAATTTATAAGTGGCACTCTCAACATAATGATCAAATATTAACAATTAGTTCTGTCAAACAATAGTCTTTCTTTGCACCAACTATTATTCTCATGGAAAAAAACTTTATAATTGTTACATATTTATTATCATAAGTATATTATTATTTGTCCAAATTGTATCTTCCTTTGGGCCGAACACAATTCGCATAAATAATCTCATACTCATATGTATAGTTTTAATCAATTTTCACAATAGAGGTTACTTTGGCAACATATTGCATCAATTAATTCAAATAATTACCAGGCAAACAAAACAATATGGATCTATTATTAAAAAAATTATGATCTTGGATTTAAAACCTTCAAATTTGATATCTTTTATGATTAACAAATCTAATCCCATAATATAATTCTAAATCAACAAGATATATTACATATTTATCGATGCATAAAACTGGATGGAATCTTATATTAAATGCAAATTGGATCCAGAATGAAGAAATAAATACAAATGCAAATCATTATTGAAATTCCAAATTCAGTAGGATCATGTATATCTTAAAACATATATGTAATATTATATATATACACTCTAAAATTAACATGGTAAAGTATATCTAATTTTAAGCATTAACTGTAACAATTATATATATATATATATATATATATATATATATATATTAACTTTAATCAATAATTTCAGACATCACAGCAACCTCAAGCCGAAAATAATTACATATGTATATATGTATATTTAATTCGCAATATTTATACAAGGTCATACATTCCATATTGTATATGCATAAAAGAAAAACATCACTTAATCCATATATACCTTATACATATACTTCAGCAAATTGCAAAATTGTAAAGTGACAAAAGTCAATGTCCAACAATAAGGCATGAGTGCACATATAATATACATATTGCATAATAGAGTCATAAAAGTTATTGCAATGTTCATGAACAGATCTGAATATATATTTCAACACATGTTGCAAGGATTCATAATTCAAATAAGCGGAAACAGATAAACATTATCTTCATTATTCCTAAATACCCAATTTTCATAACCAATAGCGGAAACATAAAAATCTCCAAATTTAAAAAATTAAGGTTCATACAAAGTTGGGGGGAAACATCTTTAATGGAGAACCATAAAATTCAGAACCTAAAGCTCTGATACCACTTGTTAGATATTTCTTGATGATTGGTGAAATATCAATCCTAGGATCTTGAATCTCATGATTCTCACACATAATATAAAACAAGGATATAAAGTCATACCCGAATCTCTGAATCCATGTTCTCTAATCTGCTCATTTGATATATATTTTGAGAGAATTTTGGTATGATGATCTTCCTCAACCAAATCCTTAATTCCTTTTGGGACCTTCGTTTTCTCTCTAATGGGGAGAAGTGAAAACTATTTGTGATTTGGTGTATTTGGGACCATAACCGTTCCTTATGTGTTAACTTATAGGGTTCCCATTATCCACTATAGGCCAACTGTTTGGATATTCACTCATTAAGCTCATATATGTTATAAGTTTTAGAAGTCTTATAGGTTGTCATTAATTATATCACTTGTTTTGTAACTCCAAAATAAATAGTTGATATAATTGTATTAAAGATATGATGCTCACCTTAATTAGAAATTATGAATTTCTAACAGAAATGTGATTGACAAAATTATTTTATTATTCTTAAAATTATTTTGTATAAGATACAATTTTAAAGGAGTGTGTTAATTATTTAATTTCAATATATGATCTGACTACCACATGACTTGTAATTAAGAGGATTAATAGAGTATATGATATCAACCAATTAAAAATTAATTTATCACTTATCGCCTAGACTACATAGGGAGTATAAAGATTAATTTAATTATACTTACATAAATGAGTTGACAAACATGGAGCTATTTAATAATTTTGAATAAAATTGTATGTGATACATTTTCCTTGGAATGTGCATTAGAAAAGACTTGACAACCAAGTGTTTGTTCACATTTTTTTAACGGCATTTATTTTATATTTCCACCAGAAGAAATATTTATTGCTATAGTAGTATGTGGGAGTAATTTATTTGTGATATATCTCTTTACATGAATATGTTCTCACATATTTGTTTAAATTGTGTAGATATCTGGACATGTCTTCTTTATCATTACGTTCGATACTCGCAAATGGAAAGTTGGTTGGAAACAACTTTCATGACTGATATCGAACTCTGAGAATCATTCTCATGCACGAGAAACTTATCGATACGATCGATAAGCCTGCTATGCCTGAACCAGTCAACAAAGATGATGTTGAGACAGTTTTTGCTTATAAGAGGTACTTAGAGGACATGATGAGTAGAAAATGCCTCATCTTAACATCAATGAGTCCTGAACTCCAGAGGTAGCATGAGGACATGGACCCAACTGCTATCATCGCACATCTTAAGAAGATGTATGGTGCATAAAGTATGACAGCTAGATATTAGTTGTCTAAGACTCTATTTAGGTCCATGTTGAATGTGAATGCTCAAGTAGAACCTCATGTTCTGAAGATGATTAGTCTTATGGAACAACTTGAGAAGTTGGGTTGCAAACTTGGGTTGCAAACTTGGAAATGAGTTATCCCAAGATTTGATTCTATAGTCACTCCCTGATTCATTCTCACCAATCATTGCTAATTTTAACATGAATAAAATGGACCATGACTTGCATGAGATGTTAAATATGTTAAATGACTATCCGAATCAGATTGACTCTGGAAAGAACTAAGGATCTGTCTTAGTAGTTGGAAAGTCCAACAAGAAAAAGGGCAAATGAAACAATAAGTCCAGAAAGAAGCCTTTCGTCCCTAAAGGTGGTGTAACCAAACCTAGGGACAAGAAAGGTGGTGTTGACCAAAGCAATGCTGTAAGGAGAAGGGACACTAGAAGAGGAATTGCCGCAAATATCTTGATTCTTTGAAAAAAAAGAAACAAGGTGAGACATTAATGAAAAATGTTTTTGTAGAGTATATGATTTTGTCTATGAAGTATATGCAGACATGTCTATTCCATCCCGGTAAAACCGAGCATACCATCTAACCAGGATAGAGGCCGATTCGACTAAATCAGGTATGAATAGACATGAGCCAACCTCTTACGTCATCCTCACCTAAGAACCATAAATGTCATTGACATAATATTTGATGCAACCCCTAATTGGGCTTTGTCACGCCCCCTAACAGAATCAGTCTAACCCCCTAGGACAGATAAGTCCAACTTGGAGGCCTACATCACCTCATGTCAAGATACCATTGTTCACGATACGCCATTTAATGCTCCACCAACTGATTTCTATCACGCCGCCTGTAAATCCCAACTTGCTCCCTCTGACAAACACAGTCAGAGACGAACCTACTATGCGGCAAGGGCAGAGCTATCACGCTCTAATCACGCGCATTACCAAGTCACCATCACCCAATAGTTAGATGAGACGTTGCCAATGTATTTACTATAAATATAGGGTGTTTCCCTACATGAAGAATAATCTTCTTTCACATTCTCTTGCGTCATAAATTCACTCTCACTCTCACAAGCTTCTCGATTCTCATATTCATTACTAGCATTTACTCTCATTCACCTTCATTAACTCCTCATAAAACTCATACTGACTTGAGCGTCGGAAAACCTTTTCAAGTACTTCCACTGGCAAGTCCAGGCTCCATCTCCGTCAACCCTTCAAAGCAAGTTACCCCTTCAGACTCTCTTTCCTACCATCCCCGACCAGCAGGAAAGAACAATGCCCATGCGCCATGGTAGTGGATCTGCCATCTCTATTACCAACCATGCGATTGTCATATGATTTTGTCTTGAGTTGTATTTTCTTTCTTAAACACAACTCATTGTGCTTATGTAATTTCAACCCCAACCTTGTCATATTCATGTATTGTAGTACACCATTAATAATAAGGAAAAAGTTTATGAAAGCACCATAAACTTTATGCCTTTTGCAAATAGGTATTATGAATTATTATTTTATCATAATTACCTTTTAAATTTTAATTATTAGTGAAATTGATCCATACATAGAGATAATATTAAATTACTCATAGATTACAAGCCCCACACCCAAGCCCCTACCCTCAGTTTTGGATATAAGTCTTTCAAGTTGTTGTCACATCTTTCATTAATAACTTGTGTAATTTAAGTCTTTATTTCTTCATTGTTCATTATATACGTTCCTGCAAAACCATCCTAACACAAGACCATAAAAGTAGTGCCTTTAACCCTAGAATCAAATGACCTAAAATAGATACTAAAGTTTACCCAGCTAACTACTGTTGTTTATATTCCTAAGGTGATTCATCTCATAAAAACAACATTGCTTATTCTTTTGGTTGTGCTTAGTCAGCTAGCTGATTTTCTCTTGATGTTGGTTTCCTTCGGATATCAATGTTAACTAACATGGATTATTGTATTGTAATTATTGTTGAGTCTCATTTATGAGTAATCTAACAATATATTTATACAATGATCAATTTCATAAACTAATAAAGTTTAAGAGCTAATTAGAAAGAAAAAATAGTTTACGATATCTATTTACAAAAGATATAAAGTTTAGGGAGGTTTTATGCATTTTTCCCTAATAATAATATTGCCTTTCCCGATAAAAAAAAATCAACCACCATGCATGGAAGGAGTGAGAGATCCAAAAAAATTAAGTTGGGATGATACCTAAGTTTATAACATAATTTGTTAAAAATAACTTTTTATAAGTATATTAATTGCTGAGATTATGATTATTCAACCCTTACAAAAATATACATCATATACACAAATCCTATGATGGCATTATATCACAATAAAGATAAAATAAAAAAGGCTTATAGTCTTTAAATTGTGAGTAATTTTTATAAGTAACTTATTTCCCATGGGTTAAATAACTTATTATATGCATATATAGTTTAAAGAGATAAAGAGTTTGTGGGGTACCTGCCCACTAAGGCCCTCCTGGGTCTGTCGCTGCATGGATTGGAATGAATATCTATTAAGTAATTGTTTTTAGTAAGCACCGCAAAATGAGATAACATTATTATACTCGCATGAGAATATTGCTTTATTATGAGAAATGTGAATATTTAGTATGAATTATTAAAACTTGATTGAATTGTTAAGATTAAAAAATATATCTACATGACTATCATGTGATCAATAATTAATTTTAATTCTAACTATTCATGATTATTTGTAAAGCTCAGGTCTATTATTCTCACAATTTTCATATGAAAAATGTTCTCACTTGAGTAGTTATATATATATATATATATATATAAATATATAAGATGGGATTTGTTCACATCTAAATTAAGTTATACTAGTTACATTCAATCTCAATCATTCATTTTTTGATATCTAACAAATTCATTATTCTCACAGTTATATATATATATATATATAATATTTCTCTCCCATATCTTTCTTTCTAGTTTTGTACTACTATATATTTAATTTGATTTATTATTATTTTAAGCTAAGACCCATATTGTGAATTTGGTGGAGAAGTCACTAGGGTTGTTAAATGGCATCTGGGTTGGGAGGTTGGGGGAAGAAAACTTGAGAATAAGAAAAATAATAGGTATCAAACTCACACCTCTCACTATATATCCATCTCTTAACCACTAAATTATTGTAGACATATATGATTGCTGATCATTAAAATATTATCTAGATTAATGAATCCTTACAAAAAGAGAAGTTGATCAATCATGGTTTGGCACTTAATGTTGATAGCTACAAAGTGGGGCACCATGTATGTCTTAACTTCCATGATTGGTGAACTTTGTGGGGTATCTCCCTCTCCAAATGATAATATGTAAAAAAAATTATACATGAAATATATTAATGATTATTATGTATATTACTTTACTTAAATATTAATATTATATATTGATCATGCAAAAAAAAAATTATGTATAATATTTTCTCTTTACATCAGAATTCACATTTGATAATGATTATTCAACGATGTTTATTAGTAAAATGTTGTTAAATGTAAGATAAAAAAGGAAATCCTCAAACTGATAAAAACAAAGCTCATGCATGACGTGTCAAATTGTAAACCTTTATGTACCTAGGGCATACTGTTCCAGATTTCTCTATATTATATTGTTTTAATAAGCATCTAGAACATATTGTTTTAAATTACTCTCATAAAAAATAATATTTTCTCATATTAATTGTTTGCTACATTATTTTTTCTAGCGATATTAATTCCATAGGATTGAAGAGCTCGTGATTTATCGGTCCAAAAGTAGGTGGAGGTCAAAATTATTTCGTGGAAAATAATTTTATTTTGAGAATTAATGAATGATGATTTAAGGTGCGTTTTGATTTTTGGTTAATTTGTTTGAAATAAGTGTATAAATAAGACATAAAAAATAAGTAAAGGATATATAAAAATAATTTAATTTGTTGCAAAAGAAGTGATAGAATTCTAATTGTTCATATAACACTACTCTTTAATTTCAAGAAAGTTTGGATTAACTAGCACTTTAAAAACATTGTTTAAAAATATGAAAGAAGAAATGTAACATTAGAAAATTAAATCTAACACTCCCTGATATGTTAAAATATCATTTTATAAACCAACAAATCATATTGAATTCTCAAGTATAATAAATGACCAAATGTGAATGTTTAATTCTTATAAATAATTACACAATTCAAAAAAATTAGTTTATTATATATAGAAAATAAGATATTCTTGTTAGCTCAGATGTAGAACTAGAGAACATAAGGTATAAACATGGTGTACATCTTCTGTTTTATATGTAGTGTCACTCCATGTATTACGAATTCTGATTAGTTAAAAAAATATTTAAGTTACAAATTTAATTATTAAATATTTTTTTGATCAATTACGTATCATGATGTAATGTTGTGGTGGGATAGAAGATGTGATCACATGTAAATACATGATTCAAAACATAGTGGCTACACAAATGTCTCTCCCTTTATAGTTAAAAACTTTGTTCATCGGAAAAGAAATTAACACCAAAATTATTATTTTATAAGATAACCTTTCTCTTTCTCTTTTTTTAAAATAATACTCTCCCTCCTATCATTTATTAGCATTTCCCTAGTAATACGCGATTTTTCGTTCATAAAATTAAGTTCTACCTTTGACGAAATCTTAGATCAATGTTGGGTTTATCTTGATCCTCTTGATACGTGCACATGCACAATGTCATAATATATGAAAAATAAATAAGTCACTATCATATCAATTCAATTTAATAGTAAATCAAGACCAAGCTTTGAGAATAAACGGCTAAGATTTGGCCTATAAGGGTAACATGTGACTTTCTTGTACGAAATCAAATCATCATTATTTAAACGTAACGTTGAGTCATTTGCATGTCCTCTTCATGTCCAATGCATCATGAGATGGACAAGTTGCTAACATGAAATTAATTATTAGTGCATACTTTTCTAAATCAAAATGTGTAAAACAAAAAGATTGTCATAGATAGATACTTAGTCCCCACGGCATTATAAGCATGTCTTCTTATGAGGTGTAGTTGTTGATCTGAATCTAGATTTCCTTGTTGAATTATGATAATTATAGATTTGGATGTTTTTGATGAATACCTAAAAATCGATTCTAATGATTAAATCAGTATTTATAAGTGTATGCTTGAGAGAGAGTAGAATGAGAATACATGTCATTTACTTATAGGTTACTTCAAAGAAAAGAAAAGAATCAAGAAGGAACAGAGTTCTTCTTGTTGAAGAAGAATAATGCGAGAAAGAAGAAGAATAGATGTGGCAAAGAGAAAAAGAAAAGAATAATACTTGATACTTTTATTAGAGATTGAATTAGCCAATTATACAAACTTGATTCTTCTTATTTATATGAAGAAGAATCCTTTAACAACTCTCAATAACAAAACAACTAACTTAACTAACGTAATTAACATATTTAGCATATGTTAAATATGATAAAACACGTGAATAACACAATGATTTGGACTGCAAGCAACAGAAAGCCCATTGGTCTCATGCCCAAAATTATGGTTAGATTGCTTGATTGATCCTTGGCCTTGCTTGATTGATGCTTAGGCTGGACCGTGACTAAATGGGTGGCCTAATGCAGGTGCCTAAGCTTGGCCCGAGAGGAAGTGCCTTGAATGGCCTGAGTCGTGCATGGGGCAGCTCTAGCCTTGTGCAACTGATGCATCTGGTGCATCTGGTGCTGTCTTGTGACTCTAGCCTGATGCATATTAAGTTGTCTTAAGACCTTGGCCTGGCGCAGCTGATGTAGGGCAATGTCTTGGTCTACCCAATCTGTTTTGATCAAGAACAGGACATTGGCCAGATTTGGGGCATCAACTATGTTGCTGATTTTGATCATGCCCAATGTGCACATATTGATTTCAGGCCTGGCTGCCATTGGCATAAGCATGACTGTTGTTGGCATGAGCTTGAGGCTAGTCACAACACCATTAGTCTTGAGCATATTAGTTCTAGGCAAGGAACTTACAACATTATTAATAACAAGATTCAAGTTACCACTTTGATCATCTTTTAATTTTGATACTTCACCTACTTAAGTGAAAGGATCAACATTCCAAGGGGAGGTTTGTAATATATTGTGAACGAAATGGTCTTGTCATTTTCAGCCTATTAGACTGATATTGTTATGTATTAGCACTAGTTCTATCATGTGGGCAACATGACCTTGTCCACTACTTTGGTGGCATTACTTTGCTTTTGACGTTAATGATAATTTTTTGGTATAACATATGTTAATTTGGTCATGTCTTACCGTTATTGTTCTTTTCTCCTAGCTAAGTCGGCCTTTTGGATATGATCAACAATCATATAGATGTTTTATCAGCATGATTGTTGGTATCTTTTCTTGTTGTCGGCTGATGTTGACCAGACTTCGCACTAGAGTGAAAGAATATTTATATGCCAACATCATGGAATGGTAATGTGGAACATGAATGGAAATGGTATAGTTTTCGTATAATACCCTTCCATTTGCTCTATTGTATCCACATAATTCTTCATATAATTATATATGCTTTATTTATTTATAATATTAAAATATATCAAATTTAATATTTTGCAATATTAATGTAAATTTTTTACACTAACATCATCATTTTGTACATATTAATTTTATTTAAGAGTTAATATTACATTAAGACATAAATGATAAATAATATAGAGTTTAAAATTTATGTACTGATAGTGGATGATTCACTGACAGTATAAAAAACATTTACATTATTAGTGTATACATATTAAACTCAATAATTAATATATAATATAAAAAAATACTTATATTATTGGGTGATAACCTACTTTCTTGTCACGAAATACTCATTTCTATATATCACAAAAAATTATTAAGTAAATGGAATGGAAGTTGACGCCTCTCGACAATCTTTATTCGAAAGTCAAGAATTCAAACCTTAGTCTATATAGCTACTTTTGTTATCAAATAAATAATAATAATGAGAAATGATATAGTATATTTACAAATAATTTTAATTAACATTGATAAAAATGAAACATATATCATGTTAATAGGATATGTGATTTCTCTAAAAATATATATAAAAAAAACTCGCAAATTATTATCATACTATCAAATAAATATTTCATTCTTCTTCTTCTTATAAGATCAATATATTTACTTTGAAAATATATAGTGACAATTTATAATATTTAAAATAATATGTCCTTACATTTTGGAAGCATCTATTACAACTCCGTTTTATTATTTTTTACTAATTAAGATAATTTCATTAAAGTTATTTTAAAAAATTAAGAGAATGAATACGACAATAAATATAAAAAGTAAAACAAACATTCCCTGAATCTTCCTTATTGTTGGTTCACGTTTTTCTTTGAAAGAAGTGTCCATGAAACTTCCTTTGAATCCTATAATAACGCAAGCAATGATGACCACAAAGATTTCTCATATCCATATGCCCATACAAGCTTCTTATATTTCTTGTGATTGATGAATAAATAAAGTGTAATCCAAGTTTTAAATAATGGTTTCGTATCGGTTTTAGAATCTTCCAAAATGTTAACTTTCACATAATTGTGGGTACTCATGATTAATAAACTATAATTGCATATATAATATTCTTTTGTTAACTCTCAAAATCTTGACAAATCAATAAAGATTAAAACATCGATACTATCTGATATGTCAATATTAGTCACCGGAACTATGTTGTAACCATAATTGTGGCTATCAACTACAAATATCCATAATTATCCGAAATATTAAGATTTTCGAAATTTGTAAAACCGCGATGAATTAATCATTTAAAACCTTGCAACGATAGTCGGGGAAAGAACACTATTTTTTATAATGGTGATATTGTCTACAACCATGTTTTAAATTACAGTTGTTATTATAACCCAGTAAGTTGCATTTACCAAAAATTGCGGAAAAATTAAACAAAAATCTTAAATGCGATTATAATTATTTTCATGATATCATTGTGGAGATTGGAAAGGAGCATATTATTGAAAATCAAGAGAGTGTAAGATCACAAAGGGTAATCAAAGGACATATTTGCTAAATAATCATCCATTATGTTTTCATTCCAAAGAAACCTTTACCTACTCTTGCAATAATAAATATGAAATTTTCTTTTCTATCTCTCTCTCAATTAGAACTTAACATTATATTAATGGGATTTAATGTTTAATTTATTATTTTTAATATTTTTTTCAAAAACAATGTTATCAAGCAACATTTTCTTCTTTTAGAATACTGATTCATTATATTGTTTTGGATATCATAAAAATATAACAAAGTAGTGTATATGTAGTTTTGATTGGTATTTTTAGTATGTTTTGGATTATTTTTTTCTAGCTTTGAACCTATACTCCATTATTTCCATATTTTTTATGTTTAAGATTAGTAACATAATTTAAGAAATTATTAAATATTATAAAGTCTGACAGAATTTGACTAAAATAACTATATATTTAAATCATGCTGATTACATTAAAAAGGAAAAAAGAAATACATGGTGAAAAAATAAATAATAATATGATTGAAAAATAAAGTATAAATATATATTGAGTTTTTACAAAATTAAAAAAGTTAAACAATATTAAAATTTTAAAATATCAAAAAATATGGAATAAAAAAAGAATAATAGAGTGAATATTCTTCTAACCCTCCTAATATTGAAAAGAGTATTTACATGATCGTCTAAAAGAAATGAGACAAAGCTTGCTCATGTCTCTCCCAACGTAAAATTTTTATAACTTATTTTACTAACAAAACTTTTTTAATTTTTATTTACAATGAGTACAATTAATGACTCAACAGTCCAATCAATAACTTATTCACTAATAATCAATAAGCATTCTGAGATTAATAAGAGTGCCTATTTTATTTAGGAAAGCTAAACTTTGGCAAGTAATTTACTAGAAAGAAAATAGTATCTTATTTATTAGATTGGACCATGAATTTATTAAAAAATAAACCAATATGAAAAATGAAAAAAAAAACATAATTCTAAATACATACGCACAAAGAAAGTAAAAAAAATAAGTAATAATAATAATAATCATGTATCACATAAAATTTGACATTTTAATATTTTTTTGGTGCTCATTTATTTGTCCTTTTAAGCTGTAGAATAAGAAACAAATACAGGAAAGAAAAAAAACAAACTGAGTATTCAAGGATTAAAGCTGCCACCATTGACTATTCAACTTTCATCACCATTTACAAATAATATAAAATCAATATAGATAGAGAATAAAATATTTCATAATACAAGAAGATAAGTTATCTCATTAGTCACTAAAATTATAATATGTGTCATAATTTACCAATTTTTATAAAAAAAGATTTCTAAAACTAAACAAAACAATACATATATTATATTTTTATTAGCCACACAAGATAATTTATTTCTTACTTTATTGTTTATAAGGTATTGTATCTAATTTTGTTTTATAAGATAAACAAAATAGTTGTAGTAAGATAAAGAAAGAAAAAAAAAGTGATGTTAGAATTTTAATAGAATAAGACAACTTAACTTATTAAATTCATTCACAATAATTAATCAACTTCAATTTCTTGAAACAATACTTATTGTAAAAGATTATTGGTGAAACAATCATACATCATAAAATAAATTAATTCTTCAGTTATAATATTTTTAATATTACCAAAAAAAGAAAAAAATCATCCACAATAATACACAACACAATCCACCAATAATATCACTCACATTTTCTTATGAACAAAAAAACAAACATGTTATTTTGTGTGTCCCTCACTTTTTCATTTATCTCTCTTGTTCTATAGAAACCCACCACAGTTCTAACTTCTAAGCAATAATTCAAACTCAATTTCATTGATTTTTCATATTTTTTTGTAAAGTTGTAATCTTTTCTCAATTGGGTTTTTGAGGAACTGCTTCAAAATCATGTTGCTAGCTCCGATGGATCCGTTGCCGCCGCCGCCGCCGTTGAGCTCCGACTCTGTTTCACTGAGATCGGAGAATCAACGATTCGGTGATCTTAGAGGGTTGAAGTGGCGTATAAATCTTGGGGTCTTGCCATCTTCAACTTCCCTTGATAATCTTCGCCGAGTCACTGCTGATTCTAGAAGAAGGTAAATCAGTTCAACAATAATGTTTTTATTTTATAATTTTGATTTTAATATTATTTTTTTATAGTCAAAAATATTTTTTACTCGGAGAGGGTAAGTCTCGATGCAATAGATAAAATTGCTTACTTTGTGACGTGGAAGTATGTGTTCGAATCCCGGAAGCAGTTTTTTGCCTGCGAACGTAAGATTGTATACATTTATTCTCTCCGCACTTTACTAGGCGGGGGCGGGAGCCTCGTATACTGGCCGAACTAAAATATATTTTTAGGAGGAGGGGGAGAGATGATTTTAATGATGATGATGTGAATTTCCTTAAGTTTATGTTGTCTTTGTATTCCTTAAATTCAACACCAATTGGTTTGAGTGGGCAAGGAGAGTCATGTTCAATTGAGTAAGGTCATGGATTTGGGTTTGATTAATAGGTCTTGGTGGAGTTTTGTCCTCTTTGATGGGTCTTCCGGCTTGACTCGAAATAATTGGACCTTAAAAAGTGACTTCAGGTTCGGGATACTGATGGCGATGAGCATAACAATAGAGTATGCTGATTTTGTTTGAATGCAGTTACAAAAACATGACATTTTTAGCCTTTTCATTTGAGAAAATGGAAAAATTCCTTTCTGTTAAGTGTTAAAGATAAAGTCGAAGTTTAGTCAATATATTCTATATGTTTTGTTTTCCCTTCATTGTGGTATCTGCCATTACTCTAGATTGTATTTACAATTTGATCAGCAAAAAGGAAAAGAAGATTACGTTGTTTCTTCTTTTGTCAATCGAGGGTTGCTTAATTTATTATTTTCGCGTTTCTGTGACATTTTATAGATGAGTTGTTAATCATGAACCATGACTTATATTTTCAGGTATGCCAGTTTAAGAAGACGCCTCCTGGTTGAACCACATATTCCGAGAAGTCGTTCAGCCGATCTTGTTATGGACAACCCACTTTCACAAAATCCAGGTAAATGTTAAGTATGTTTTCTCACCCCGTCATAGATCTAATTACAGATCTCTGATTCAGCCAATATACTTACCTAAATTCCTACAAAGTAGAGAGCATATTAGATATCAATAATGTGAATGATTTTTCCTCAGTTACCTTAAATAGTGCATCATAACATGGTATATTTTAGTTGCCGGATTATATACCTTTTTATTTTTTCTAAGATTTAATAAATGACAATTTAAGTCGCTCTAGAAGAATATAGCCATGCTCCCTGAAAACTTATTAGAAATTCAATCCGTGAGAAGATTAAGCTAAGCACTAGTGACATAAAACGGCAGAGGGTAATTAAGAGAAAAACTAATTGTTGTATATGTTGTCCTTGTGGTGGAATTCTATCTTTCTTACCATTGGTGGCCTCTGTCTCTTGCTGGTATGAATTGAATTTTATCGTTGGTAAATACGATTTGGCCTTTATATGCAGATAGTACATGGAGTCGCTTTTTTCGCAGTGCGGAGCTCGAGAGAATGGTTGATCAGGATTTATCACGTTTATACCCAGAGCATGGCAGTTATTTCCAGACGCCAGGATGCCAAGGCATGTTGCGACGCATTCTATTACTTTGGTGTCTCAGGCACCCAGAATGTGGTTATAGACAAGGTAAATTTCTCATCCAAGCAATCGCGGCAAATCATCCATAACTTTAAGTAAATTTACCTTAATTTTGAAAATTGAATATGCTTTCGCGCTTTGTGATGGTTATTTTTTCCTCCAACCAGGTACAGTTCCAATTGAGTAAACCTTTACTTCAACATTCAAAAGAATGATGTCATACGCTTTAACCGTTGTCGATCTCATGTTTAAACATTAAAGGAGAACATGAATGCCTAGTCTATGAGAAATAGGATTGGGCTTTAATTTATACATTCTCTATCTTAAGTTCCTTGCTGCGAATTGCCAACAAGTCCTTAACTGCTTTTGCATTGATTACCATTCCAAAATCCTCAAAGATATCGCTGAATTTTATATGTTTTATTGTTAGATAATTCATTATTCAAGTGGAGAGCTAAAAAATTAGGTGGTTAAATTGTTGAGAACCCTGTTCTTCTATCATCAAAAAAATTGTTGAGAAACCTAATATTTGGTAAAACTAAATTCCGTTTGTTCTGCTTCCGGGCTTTCAGATAACTAGTTTTGCTTTGGTATTATGTTATTAAAATAGTTGATTATACATTAATGAATTTCTTCCATTCACTTATTTTATAGGAATGCACGAATTACTTGCTCCTCTGCTTTATGTTCTGCAAGTTGATCTGGGGCGTCTTTCCGAAGTTCGAAAGCTTTATGATGATCTCATCACAGACAGGTTTGATGGCCTTTTATGTCAAGAGAATGATCTTTGTTACAGCTTTGATTTTCGAAAATCTCAAGACTCGGTGGAGGATGAAACTGGCTACCACGAAAAGGCAATGAAAGTCAATAGTCTTGATGAGCTTGATCCTGAGATACAGACCATTGTATTGCTAAGTGATGCTTACGGAGCGGAAGGTGAACTTGGTATTGTTTTATCAGAGAAATTCATGGAACACGATGCTTACTGTATGTTTGATGCTTTAATGACCCATGGTTCAGTTGCAACGGCCGATTTCTTCTCTCAGTCTCCTTTAGCAGGGTCCCTTAGTGGCCTCCCTCCTGTTATTGAAGCTTCGACTGCATTATATCATTTGTTATCTCTTGTCGATTCATCTCTACATAGCCATCTTCTGGATCTTGGGGTTGAACCCCAGTACTTCTCTCTCCGATGGTTGCGAGTTTTATTTGGACGAGAATTTTCACTTGACAACCTCTTGATCATCTGGGATGAGATCTTTGCATCAGACAATAATAGTAAAGTGGAAAAAAGTGCTAATGATGACATCAAGTGCGGGTTCAGGATCTTACACTCACCTCGTGGAGCATTTATCTCGGCTATGGCCGTAGCAATGTTACTTCATTTAAGATCTTCACTCCTTGCAACTGAAAATCCTACAAAATGTCTCCAGAGATTATTAAGCTTCCCTGAAGACATTAATATTGAAAAACTTCTAGAAAAGGCTAAACCCTTGCAGGCTCTTGCATTAAGTGTCGATATTTCATCCTCTTCACCTTTGTTTCTAGGGTCTCATCACCAAGGTAAATCAACGTTTCCGAGATCTGTGACTCTTCAACCTGAATCCGTGTCTCCAAAAACACCTCTGAATTTGCTACCAGATAGCTATTGGGAAGAAAAGTGGAGAGTCGTCCACAATACTGACGAAAATAAGCAAGATGATGTACAAAAATCGATTCCAACTCGTAAAAAGGGATGGACAGAAAAGGTGAAGTTCAGTTTGAGAAGAACAGAGTCTGATCCACCTCCATCTAGGATTCAGGGTGGGAAAAGGTTACCCAAGGCATCTGTCAGGCGCAGTTTGGTAGAAGATCTTCGTAAGGCACTTGGCTCGGAAGAAGATACAGAACAAACGAACTCTCATGAAATCCTGTGCCAGCAGGATAATCTTTCCAAAGCGGTTGAAGTAGAGCGACAAGATGGTAACCGTAAAGGTGACAACAATTGCTCATCTGATGATAGATGTCCAAGTGGAAGTGCAGGCAGTGAGGACGACTTGTCTGATCAGACTAGTCCTCCAAATGAGACAAATGATCATGAAATTACCTCGGTGAAAAGTAGCGTTGCATCTAATTCATCCGTAGATGAATCCAATGAATCTTCACAAACCAGCCTCAATGATCAATGTGTGTTGATCTCTGTTCCTCCTGTTAACATACCTGAGACACAAGGGTCCAAAGACAACAATGAAGCAAATCCAGCCATAGATCCTAAGGAAAGAAAACAGAATAAATTCCAGTGGTTATTTAAGTTCCGGCGGAATACTGTTGAACTTATCTCTGAGAAAATAGGAGGTGCTTCAGACGCTGCAAAATCGGCCAACAGTCATAGCAATCAAAGTAGTACTCCATCACCGGCGTCTTCTACCACAAATACGCATGGTAGTTCAGTTACCTGCAAAGGAGATACTGTAGACCAGAATATGATGGGCACTTTGAAGAATATTGGACAGTCTATGCTTGACCATATTCAGGTAAAGTTCTTTCCCACTATCACTCTCACTTTCAAATTCAATGACACGCTATAGAGTGAAGATATGTAAAGTTTGAAGGTTTCCCCCTTCGTTTTACCGATAATTTATTTATGAAAAGTAATTGAATGAAATTCCTGGAAATAACATCTTCGCTTACGAGGATAGGTAAGACTGCATACACCTACCATCCAGATACTCCTCTAGGTGGGATCCTCATGTATTGAGTCGCAATTTTTTCAGCTGAATGAAAATGCTTTAGAACTAAAGTTGATGTATGTTCCTTTTCCTTGGTTTGATTTTATTTTTGTGGTGCAGGTAATTGAATCAGTTTTCCAACAAGACAGGTCCCAGGGAACCTCAGTGGAGAACTTATCTAAGAATGTTCTTGTTGGCAAAGGCCAGGTTACTGCCATGTCAGCTCTCAAGGAGCTTAGGAAAATTAGCAATATTTTGTCTGAAATGTGAGGTGAATCTTGTATTAACATGTATATAGATTTTGTAGCTACCATTCTTTAGTGAAATAAAATGAGTTTCTTCTACTTCATTTCAAGTATCAATTGAGATGAATATGTAAAAATACTTGTATTTGGATTACATAAATAAATGCAGGCAAAGATATTATTTTAGTCTCATCTTAATTTTTTCCATTTTTCTTATACCACCAATGGTATCCCTCACCTTATGGTTAAGGAACTATTTTCTTTTGGGATGTGTGACTATCCCTCCCAACGAATATCGCCATCAGGAATCGAATCATTGACCTAATGGTCTTTCTAGGATCAAACGAAGCCTTACACTACTAGGCTAACGCCTTATTGGTTAATTTTTTCGAATTTAGTCACATAAATTGTGTCAAATTGGCATGTCGAAAACATTAACATTAGGCTTCTGCTAAAACTTTAGTTAATACTCTTTTCCCTCCAATTTATTATGTTAGGGTTTTAAAACCTTACACTCAACCTCCATCACCCAAAACTCATGCACCAACCAAAGCTTCTATTCAAGAAGAGAAACACATAGAGCCAATAATGGGCTAAGAGAAATGCATAGGGCCAACAATTGGTGAAGAGGAAGGAGGGAATGGGTGTGAGACATGGTGAAAGGGTTGAATGTGAGTTTGGTTAAAAGGATAATTTGGGAAATTAAGTTGAATTTCTTAAACATGTGTCTTTAGACTTTTCCTTATGAAAATAGAACTTTCCATTGAAAATTAAGAAAGTATGAATAACGAAGTATAGATACGACTTGACACATAGATACAACAACAAAAATATAAAATATGATTGATTAGGAGGGTTTGATATTGATACGAGTCTAAGTCTGACATATAAAATGTTTATGTTTTTTTGGAAAACAAAATGTCATATGGTTAGTCCATTTTTCTTAAGAAAGGAAGAGGAATAGGTAGGTTCCTCACTCATGATACTTTTTTTAATGCAAACCTCTCCTAATTCCTTTTCATCCTTGTAAAATCTTAGCAAGCTAAAGGAGCAATCATACATGTGTATTAAATGCAAGAGAGTGATTAGTCAAAAATGAATCATTGATAATTACAAATTAAAAAAGAATTACATTTCGCAGTCATTGGCCTACAATGAATAAAAGAATTTCAATAAGATCAAAGATGTTGTAGTGAGGAGAGGAGAGAGTTAAGTTGTGTGGGAAAGAAGCTTAAATCTAGATTAAATAAATTATAATTCCCATGTTGGGGCATGGAACTATGAGAGTATTGATAAGGGTCACCAAATGGATTATGAGAGCCCATCATTTGCATATGTTGAGGAATGTATTGACTACGTGGTTGGTACTCGTGAGCCGTGATTCAAATTGTGAACCACATTACCTGATGCAGTCATAAATATTACACTTGTGATGACTGTCACAATCATATCATAATGGTGCAGCTATAGTACAACTGCATTAGGGCTACATCAGGCCTCATTGGAATACATCAAATTCAAAAATAATTTTTTTAACACAAAATAATTCATATCACAACGTCTGCAATCTGCATTGTGACAGTCGCATTTACTACAATCGCAATAACCACAACTGTTATTGCAATCACAACTACAATTTAAAACACGGTTGTTGAGTGACCATCATCATGTTGTGTTGTGGTTGTTGGAACATCATTGGATTCTGCTGCTGCTGTTGTTGGAACATCTTTTGTTGCTGAGACATTAATGTCATTTGTACATTTGGTGAAGGTGCTTTGTTGTTGGATACTGCAAATGGATCATGCTGATTATATTGATCAAATGGATTATTCTGTATAGGAATGTAAGAAATATGCCTCTTGTGACATGAATGGATATATCATTTCATTGTTTCATGACATAACTTTTGGATGAAGAGTCATCAATGAAATGTTAAGACTCTTGGAAAAGAGCCTATATATAGTGCTTGATGGAAGCACTATACTAACAAGAAAAAGGACCATAAACATTGTCCCTATCTCTGCCCATAAAGATTGTTCTATCAGCCATCACTTAAGGAAGAGCATAGTAA
>NC_032015.1:12090791-12091401 GCF_001865875.1 Lupinus angustifolius | reverse complement strand
TATATAATTTAGTTATAATTTCATTTAAACTTTTGCTGCAATTGTTTCACATGTATGTAACATTATAATTTATGTGCTTTGGGAGTCATATGTATGTATATTATTATGATTTATTAGATGTTTGGAATTATTGTATGATAGATTTGTTAATCACCAAAGTGGTCAAATCTTTATGTTAATTAATTCCCAATTATATGATCATATTTCATTTGTTTGGAATTGTTGTATGATAGATTTGTTAATCACCAAAGTGGTCAAATCTCTATGTTTATCTAATTCCACATTGTATGATCATATTTCATTTACTCATTAGTTTGATGCTATGAATGATATAACAATTATTTGTTTATGAGTAAATTGAAGTTCATTATTATAAGACAGTTAAGAATAACCCAAAGGTTGATTATTTGTTCTTATAATCAATGAGCATGAATGTTGATATTGTAAATGCATCATTAGTTATATTTATATATCCAAAGATAGTGAATGTTTCTAATTTATGCATGCATTATTGCCAAATTATATGAATTTTCTTTTAGTATCATCATGTCTAGTATGGTATATTGATGGATTACCCAAAGGTAGACATTAATATACACTTATGAAGTAT
>NC_032015.1:12089617-12090691 GCF_001865875.1 Lupinus angustifolius | reverse complement strand
ACTTAACTTCTCTGAATGGAGTGAACAAATCCAATTTTACCTTGGGGTAATGGATTTGGATTTATCACTTAGAGAAGATAAGCCAGGTGCTATTACCAATATAAGCACTGAAGAACATAAAGTTCATTACAGAAATTGGGAAAGATCAAACAGATTGAGTCTAATGTATATGCGAATGAGTATTGCTGGCAACATTAAGTCAGCTCTTCCTAAAACTGAAAGTGCTAAAGAAATGCTAAAGTTTGTGGAAGAGCGCTCCCAAACTGCTGACAAGTCTCTTGCTGGGACACTAATGAGTACATTGACCACCATAAAATTTGATGGTTCTCGTACTATGCATGAACATGTTATTGAAATGACAAACATTGCAGCAAGACTTAAGACATTGGGAATGGATGTGGATGAAAACTTCCTTGTGCAATTTATACTAAATTCATTACCCTCTGAATATGGTCCTTTCCAAATGAACTATAACACCATGAAAGACAAATGGAATGTGCATGAATTGCATAGTATGTTAGTTCAAGAGGAAACAAGAATGAGGAGTCAAGGAAATCATTCCATCAATTATGTTAATCATCGAGGAGCTAGAAAGAAAGTAAGTAAGAAACATGACAAGAAAGTGAAAGGACTCTTAAAGATTAATGAGTCATCTTCTCAAATCCACAAGAAGGAACATCATGATAACAGATGTCGTTTCTGTAGAAAGATTGGGCATTTCCAAAAGGATTGTCCAGAACGCAAAGATTGGTTTGAAAAGAAAGGTAAGCCTAGTGCTTATGTATGTTTTGAATCAAACTTAGCAGAAGTTCCTTATAATACTTGGTGGATTGACTCTGGATGTATTGCTCATGTTTCTAATACTATGTAGGGATTCAGTACGACCCGAACTACAAGACCAAATGAAAAATTCGTCTTTATGGGAAACAGAGTGAAGGTTCCAGTGGAAGTTGTCGGGACTTATCGCTTAATCCTTGACACTGGACATCATTTAGATTTATCTGAAACCCTTTATGTACCTAATATATCTAGGAATTTGGTTTCTTTATCTAAACTTGATGTTGCTGGATACTC
>NC_032015.1:12088836-12089517 GCF_001865875.1 Lupinus angustifolius | reverse complement strand
CATCCTCCTCCTACCCTCTTCCTTATCCTCATCCACTTCCTCATCCTCGTCCTCATCCTATCCTCATCCTCATCCTCATCCTCATCCACATTCTATCCCCATCCTCATTCTCGTGCTAATCCTATCCTCATCCTCATCCACATCCTCGTCCTCATCCTCATTATCGTCCTCATCCTATTCTCATCCTCATCCTCTTCCTCATCCTCATCCTATCCTCTTCCTCATCCTCATTCTCAATTCATCCTATCCTCATCCTCATCCTCCTCCTCATCCTATCCTCATCCTAACTATCGACCTCATCATATCCTCATCCTCTTCCTCATCCTCATCCCATCCTCATCTTCATCCTCATCCTCATCCTCATCCTCCTCCTCATCCTATCCTCATCCTCATTCTCGTCCTATCCTATCTTCATCCTCTTCCTCATCCTCATCTAATCCTCATCCTCATCCTGTCCTCCTCCTCATCCTCATCCTATCCTCATTCTCATTCTCGTACTCATCCTTTCCTCTTCCTTATCCTCATCCTCATCCTCATCCTCATTCACGTCCACATCCTATCCTCATCCTCATCCTCCTCCTCATCCTCATCATCCTGCTCATCCTATCCTCATCCTCATTGTCGTCCTCATCCTCATCCTCTTCCTCTTCCTCGTCCTCATCCTCCTCCTCATCCTATACT
>NC_032015.1:12064421-12088736 GCF_001865875.1 Lupinus angustifolius | reverse complement strand
CCATCCTCATCCTCATCCTATCCTCGTTCTCATTCTCGTCCTCATCCTATCCTCATCCTTTTCCTATCGTCATCCTCATCCTCCTCCTACCCTCTTCCTTATCCTCATCCACTTCCTCATCCTCGTCCTCATCCTATCCTCATCCTCATCCTCCTCCTCATCCTATCCTCATCCTCATTTAGATCCTCCTTCCATCCTCATCCTCTTCCTCGTCCTATTCTCATCCTCCTCCTCATCCTGTCCTCGTCCTCATTCTCGTCCTCATCCTATCCTCATCCTCCTCCTCATCCTATCCTCATCCTCATCGTATCCCCATCCACATCCTCATCCTATCCGCATACTCATCCTATCCTCATCCTCATTCTCGTGCTAATCCTATCCTCATCCTCACCCTCATCCTCATCCTCATCCTCGTCCTCATTGTCGTCCTCATCCTATCCTCATCCCCATCCTCTTCCTCATCCTAATACGACTATGAATCACTCTTTTTTTATATTGAAGCACAACTCCTTATATCTACTACTACATTTTCTAACGAGCCAAGCTGTTTTTATTTACAAATTTACTATTTTTTCCTCCTTGTGCTACTCATCACTAAGGATAATAATAAATATAATCTTTGAGAGACGTTAGAAGGTGAGTTAGGAAATATAAATGATTACTAGGAGTAACGTTGGAATATTTGTAAATTATGGCAATACAAATACTTGTTATCAATTTAAAATTTGTTCCCATGAGTAAGTAAATGTTAAAATCAATGGTAACAAAATAAATCTTTCTAGATAACCGCATAAAACTTATCCTTTTTATTTAATGGTTAGATTAGATATTTCAAAGTTTATCCCGTACGAATAGAAGTTTATTATTAACTTTTATCAATTGGATTGAAGAACAAGCTGGGGGAGGAATAAAAAATGACTTAATACAAAAGCAAATTTTCTTAGGGTCCATTTAACAAACGAAAGTAACCATACATTTGGGATTGGAATTGGTCAATTGGGCTTTAACATTTTAATTCTGGTGATCGAAACACCATTTAGAATTGGAGTCACACTTGCTACTTCCTAGAATTACATTATAGGTCAAATTATTTTAATCTAATTTAACCACAACCCTGTGTATTACACTTCCATGTCTTAAGAATTTCTATTGCTATGTAGAACAATACAACGTAAAACAACACTCCTTTCCCCGAGTTCATATTTCTTTACCTCATAGTCGTCTATGTGTTGATGTGTTATTAGGCTTATGCTCTTTTCTCAAATTCTTCTATCTTTATTAATAAGATGTTGGTCTAGTAGTGTAAGATCCTACCAGATCTTCACGATGATCGAAAAGTTAAAGACTCAATTATTAGCAACAACATTTACTGAATAAGGCAGTCAAAACGGACTACTTGGACGGGTTCGGGCTAACCCACATCGGATTCGGGCTAAAATGTCCGCATACAATTTATGCATATCAAAATGTAGCCGAAACCCGCCCTAAGTGGGTTGCGGGTTGTGGCAGGTCGACTCACATAATACTAAAAAATATTTATTTAAAATTTAACATATTTAATCTATTTAAAAATATATATAATTTGATATTAATGTATAATTTTTTAACACATTTGTTATGACAATTAGGGATGACAACAGGCGCGGGCGGGCGTGGGTAGTGCTTTCCCGTGCCCAAACACACAATATTTTCAGGTACCCGTGCGAGTAGCGGGTATTTGCGGGTACCCAACGAGTTTTTAATTTTAATTATATATTTATATAATTTGTAATAATCAATACTAGCATGTTGACATACACTGTCGTGCTTGTCAACCCGCTTTCTTATCATTTATAGCGTGTAGTTTGTATATCATAGATGTCAAATATAATATTTTATGTTAAATATTTGTAATCTACAATTTATTCAATTGGTGTAATGTTCAATTTTTTAAAACTGAACATTCATGTTACTACATTAAAAAGTTAATAGTTATAATGTAAGAAAGAAAAAATAGTTAACCAAATAACATGAAACATATGTTGGGTGGAGATGAACATTGGGTTATATATGGTTTTGTTGGTAAAAATTAGAAAATAGTGAGGGCAAAATAGAGAACTAGATGTAATTTGTTATGAAATAATAATAAAGTATATTGTATATAATCTTTATAAGTAGTATAGATATGTAATTGTTACATTAATAATATGATATTTATATAATAAATTTATGATCATAGTCAAATAGGTGTAATTTGTTATGAAATAATAATAAAGTATATGATATATAATCTTAAAATAATAATAAATATATATAAGAATTTAACTAAAAATTAAATATATAAATTTGCGGGTACCCCACGGCGGGTATCACAAAACCAGCTCCCGCCCATAAGCTATTATTGTGAGTACCCATTGCACGTATTTCCACGGGTACCCACGGGCCTGGTTTTTTTGCCATATCTATGCCCAATACAACCACTCTTATAGATCTAAAACATTGTTTTTGAGTTAAGATGCGATGTTAAGTCCACGTATATGATTTTCAATATAACTCATTTATTAACTTTATATAATAATTAACTTTATAACATTATTGTAATTTATAAATTTTTATGTTTAAACGTTACTCTATTTTTTATTCAAAGTTTCATTACACAATATCTTTAGATATTTGTTATTATAAGTTGTATTACAAATTTTCACCTAATGCTTATTATGAAGCTAAATGTACAAAAAAAACATTAAAATAAATAAGGAAAAATGGATAACCCAAACTTGTCGGGTAAGCTCGGCCCGACCCTAGTTTTAATAAACCCGGTCGGACTAAAAATTCCGGATACAATAAAAAATACCTAATATGATACATAAGCCCTCAAAATTTTTGGGCTTTGACGGATCGACCCGCTTGAGCTAGCCGGTTTTGACACCTCTAGCTACACTGCTACATACAGTAACAGTAACAACCAAGCATAAATGAGGGAATAATGCAAACGTGGCATAAAAACATATTAACATTTACAAATAGGATTTAAGATATATACACCAACAATGTAAGTATTTTTTACATTATTGGTACATCATCCACCATTCACATGTTAACTATCATTACTCTCAAACAAAAGTAATACAAATCAATGATGAATGATGGGTTGAGAGTGTAAAATTATTTACACTTTGTGTAGATTTTAAACTCTTACAAATATAGTTTGAGAGTGATATTTATGCACTATTAATGCAAAAACTTATATACAATCAATACATCATCTATCATTTACTTGTATTACTTTTGGTAGAATCAATAATAATTAAATATAAATGGTACCTGATACAATAATAGTGTATAATACTCAAACACTATCGACAAATACATTTTTTCCTCATAATTTTTTTGTATTTTCTGTCTTATCCCTCAATGTTTATGCATTCGGCATTGTTAATGTTCATGCATATATTTCTACGTGTCATGTGTTCTACAAAAGATTTCTACTACTAGAGATGACAACGGGTACGGGTGGACACGGGTAGTAGCTACCCGCTACCCATTTTGAAATATGAGACTATTACCCATACCCGCTCGTCTTGTATGACTACTCGTGTAGGAAGTTTCCTCCTAATAGATCTATTATGTATCACATGAGACGCAACTTAATTAAATTTGTATATTTTGATTAAACATTTGACAAAAATGCTAAATCCATGAAGTTTTCTATTTGTGTGACTTGTTCTTCCTATTTCCTTAATAAAAATTATATGTTTTTCTTTGCAAAACATGTGTGTTTCTACACATGTAACGATATTATTTGTAGGGTGTTTCACCACTAAATTCAAGAAAAAATGTAAACAAGATAAAAAAATAAAATGAAAAGATATACATATATATTTGTAGTGTACGTTTTATTTTAATTAAAAGTAATATATTAATCACATAAATAACGGGTACTCGCGGACACGAGTATCATAATACTCGTACTGCCTGTATGTACTACAAGTATTTTTAAACACTCGTTTGTAAAATCTGTGGGTACCCGTTTGTAATAGTACATGTGCCCGTATGAATTTTACCTACGGTTACCCATGGGTACGAATTTTTTGCCATCCCTACCTACTACTTTTATGCAATTAGGTTTAATTATATGTCTTTCTAATTTTTCTCTCAATTTATTTATTTTATTTAGTTAAGAACATAGATTTATTTTGTTCCTCAAATTTGTATACCTAGCATTTCAAAATGTTTCTAACATTGATATACACAAAAACTTATAGAACCTAAAATGAATTAACTCTTTCATTAATTTATGAATTTTCTTAACCTAAAAGAGTTAAAAAAAAAAATAGTAAAAATGGATTGACAAAAAATACCATAAATATTTTGTAGCCAAGTAAAGGAAGTGGCTCTGGTGAAGTCAACATAAATGCTTTTTTCTTTTGTCCACATAATCTTCAAAGAGCTTTGGCTACAAATAGGAGTGCTTCAAACCATTGTAAGACACACGAAATATTTAACTTAGTGCATATTCTCTCTTATTGTTCTAATATCGTGAGAAATATTTGAGTGTTTGAGAAATACTTGAGTGAGAGTGAAATTTGGTGTATTTGGATTTTTGGAAGTGACTGAAACACTTGTAATTCTATTTTATTATAATGGAATAATCCTTGTTGCTCTCTTCAACCGTGAACGTAGGCAAATTGTCGAACCACATTAAATTATCAATGTCATTTCCTCTATTATATTTTTTCCATGGGTCTTCCGCTCCGACAAATCATACTAGAGCTCATAGAGCTCTCGCATTCTAAGCCATTCGATTTAAAATAAAATTCTTAGTATGCTATGTGTTCGTATCAATGTCTGATCTTACACACTAGAAAATAATTATTCTTGTTACTGGAAAAGTATAGTAGTGTAAAAGTGCATGTCTAGGAAACTTATGTCTTAGGAAAGACCTGATATTTAAGCTTGTCTTTTAAGACCCACCTATCTTTCCTGGAAACTTTCCTGGTGTACCTTCACAGACTACGACTACGACATTGTTCCAGTATACAGTTATCATGGTGGGTGCTAAATTTGATTTGGAGAAAGTTAATGGAGAAAATCATTTCAACCTCTAGCGACAGAAGATGAAAGCTCTACTAGTTCATCAAGGCTTGGGCAAAGCCTTTGAAGGTAGAAACAAGCAACCAAAGAGTCTGACCAAGGACGAGAATGATGAACCTTGGAAAAAGCATATAGTGCAATTTTGTTATGCTTGGGAGATAAAGTTTTGCGAGAAGTGTCAGTTGAAACTACAACTGCTTCATTATGATTGAAGTTGGAAAGCATGTACATGATGAAGTTACTCACCAACAAGCTGTATTCCAGATCTAAAGTCTCGGGTGAAAGTCTATTTGCTAGAGGAAGAATAGAGAGGCAAAATGAATTTGGTGAAAGAGGGAAATCTAGGTCCAAGTCTAAAGCGAAACCTAGAAAGCATAAATGCTTTCATTGTCACAAGGAGGGGCATATAAGAAAAAATTGCCCAGAGCGCAAATGAAAGGAAAAGATTTATGAATATGGAGATTCATTTGTAGCAAATGGCTATGGTAGTGCAAATGCACTAATAGATTCAGAACACGACTCAAAAAATGATTGAATACTTGATTCTGGATGCTCATATCACATGTGTCCTAATAAAGATTGGTTTTCCACTTACCAACCCTTAGATAGGGGAAAGGTCCTTCTGGGAAATAATGCTCTCTACAAGGTCATCGAGATCGACATAATTAGAATCAAGATGTTCGATGGAATCGTAAGGATGTTGATAGATGTAAGACATGTTCCCAAATTGAAGAAAAATATGATTTCCTTGGGAAAATTAGATTTAAAAGGTTATAGCTACCAAGGTGAAGGTGGAGCTATAAGAATATCTAAAGGCGCTATGGTTATAATGAAAGGAAAGAAATAGAATATTCTCTATATGTTACAAGGAAACATAATCATGGGTGTTGTTGTTGTCTCCTCAACATCTGATTCTGATGTCACCGAACTATGACATCTAAGAACGGGTCATGTTAGTGAAAGAGGTCTAGTCGAGTTGGCCAAACAAGGATTACTATGCGGTCAACAAGTCGGGAAGGTAGACTTTTGTAAACACTGTGTTTTTAGAAAGCAGTGTTGGATAAAATTCAATGTTGCAGTTCATCGAACAAGAGGCACATAAATTATGTACATTATGACTTGTGGGGTCCTTCCCAAGTACCTTCTCATGGTGGTAGCAGATACGTGTTAATATTCATTGATGACTATTCAAGAAAGGTGTGAATCTTTATTTTGAAACACAAAAGTGAAACATTTGTCAAGTTTAAACAGTGGAAAACCTTGATCAAAAAGCCAACCGAGAGAAAGATCAAGAGACTGAGAAATGACAATGGTCTAGAATTCTGCAGCGGAGAATTCAGAAATTTTTGCAAGGATCACAGTATTGTCAGACATTATACCGTGAGGCACACACCACACCAAAATGGACTTGCATAACGAATGAACAAGACCTTACTCAAAAGGACGAGATGTATTTTGTGAAATGCTGGATTGCCAAAAGAATTTTGGGCGGAAGCTGTCAATACAACTTGTTACTTTATCAACAAATGTCCATTAACGACCATTTGTTTCAAAACTCTAGAAAAGATTTGGTCGGGTATTCCGGCAAATTATGAAAATTTGAGGATATTTGGTTGTCCTGCATATGTTCATAACAAAGAAGAAAAACTTGATGCAAGAGCATTGAAATGTATTTTTATCCTAATGGTGTGAAAGGATATCAGTTATGGTGGCTAGAGAAAAGAAAATGCATCATTAGCAGAGATGTTACTTTTAATGAAGTTAAAATGCTAAAGCCTCATAAAGAGTCATCTTATGAAAATGAAGATCTTAATATCTTGGAGAAGGTGAAGCTTGAGGTGGATCCAACAAAAGAAAAAACACTTGATCAAGAAGAAGAAATTTGTGATGCATGTACTGATATTGGTATCTCCCAATTACAACATTATCAGTTGGCTAGGAACAGACAAATGAGACATATAAAACCTCCAAAAATGTATGGCTATGCTGATCTGGTGTCATACGCTCTATCAACAATTGTGAACCATAGTCATATGAAGAGGTTATAAACAACAAGAAGCTTCCAAATGGATTTCTGTCATGACATATGAAATTGAGTCTCTTCATAAGAATCATACTTGGGTTCTTGTGAAGCGGCCGAAGGCTCAAACGATTTTTGGATGCAAATGGGTCTTCAAGAAGAAGGATGAAATCTTTGAGGTTGAAGATGCAAGATTCAAGGCGCGATTAGTGACCAATGGTTTTACACAAAGAGAATACATTGATTTCAATGAAGTTTTCTCCCGTGTGGTAAAATATAACTCTATTCGCATCCTACTTGTTAGTGTAGCTCAATTTGATTTAGAACTTGAGCAACTAGATGTTAAAACGACATTCTTACATGGTGAGTTGGAGGAACAAATCTACATGAAACAACCTGAAGAATTTGAAGCTCAAGGAAAGAAAGATCATGTTAGCTTGCTGAAGAAATTTTATATGGCCTAAAACAATCTTATAGACAATCGTATCGATGATTTGACATCTTCATGCTTGAAAATGACTATTGTAGAAGTGAACATGATAGTTGCGTCTACTACAATAAACTTGCAAATAAGTCATTCATGTATTTGTTTTTATATGTTGATGACATGTTGATCGTATGTAAGAACATGTAAGAAATAAGAAACTTGAACGGTCAATTGAGTTCGGAGTTTGAAATGATGGACTTAGGAGCTGGAGAGAAAATTCTAGGAATGGAAATTCAGAGGGATAAAAAAGAGGGGACACTTTTTCTGTCACAAAAGAAGTACGTTGAGAAAGTGTTGGAACGTTTTGGCATGCAAAATGCTAAACCGGTCTCTACTCCATTGACGACTCATTTTAAACTTTCAATGACCTTGTGTCTACAAATTGATAATGAAAAAGAGGAGATGTCAAATGTACCTTATGCTAGCATGGTTGGCAGTCTCATGTATGTTATGGTGTGCACTAGACCAAATATTGCACATGCAGAAAGCGTGGTAAGCAGATATATGGCAAGTCCTAGTAAAGTTTACTAGAAAGTTGTGAAGTGGATTATGCGCTACCTGAAAGATACAACATATACATGACTATCGTATTGTAAATTCAAAGGTGTTAGAAACAAGATCACTGGATATGTTGGCTCTGATTATGCCGAAGATCTACACAAGCGAATATCGCTCACCTTTTATGTCTTTACATTGTGTGGTTGTACTATTAGTTGGAAAACAACACTACAATCAATTGTTGCTTTGTCTACAACTGAAGCAGAGTATATCGCAATAATAGAAGTTGTAAAGGAAGCCATTTGGGAGAAAGGTCTAATTGAAGAGTTGGGTATACATCTCGAAAAAACAACCATCTACTGCGATAGTCAAAGTGCTATACATCTGACAAAGAATTCAATATATCATGACAAAACTAAGGATATTGATGTTCAGATACACTTTATCAGAGATATAGTGGAGAGAGAAGTTGTTAGAGTAGAGAAAATACTCATTGCAGATAATCTGGCAGACATGATGATGAAGACAGTTCCAACTACCAAGTTCAGACATTGTGTGGACTTGATTGATATTCAGAATCTCTAGTGGGTACCAAGAAATGTAGCAGGAGAATAACTATGATAGTCTTTTAGCTAAGGTGGAGATTTATTAAATATTGGCTAAAAGAAAAAGAAAATGATGAGACATTTTTATAGCCAAACAAAAAGAAGTTGCTAAAAATCATCTTGAAGAAAGAGAGAATTTGTAGTCAAGTAAAAGAAGTGGCTACAATGAAGTCAACATAAATGTTGCTTTCTTTTTGTCACATAATCTTCAAGAACTTTAATTATAAATAAGAGTGTTCCAAGTTATTGTAAGACACATCAAATACTTATGTTAGTGCATATTCTCTCTTCTTGTTCTAACATTTTGAGGAATATTTGAGTGTTTGAGAAATACTTGAGTGACAGTAAAATTGAGTGTACTTGGGTTTTGGGAAGTGAGTGAAACACTTGTGATTCTCTTTTATCATAGTTGAATAACCCTTGTTGCTCTTCAGCCATAGGCGTATGCAAATTGTTGAACCACATTAAATTATCATTATCATTTTCTCTATTATATTTTCTCAATGGGTCTTCCGCTCCAACATATTTAAATGAGTAAATTACACTGCCACCCCTGAGTTTTAGTGAAATTACACGAACCACCCCTCACTTTTTTACACCTACACAAACCTCCCTATTTTTTGTAATTTCATTACAATGACCACTTCTACATGATAAATAAGTGTAATATCTTAAACAAAAAATGTGATAAATGCAATTAAGTTAAACAAAACATAATATATTATGGAGACAAGTCTAAATAATATACAAATCAATGTATCTTTATTATTTTTGGTTCGTTATGATATATTACAAGAGCGATTTAAACAATATCTCTTTAGAATTGTTGCTGTATTCTGTAACAAAAAATAATAAAGATACATTGATTTGTATATTATTTGGAATTGTCTCCATAATATATCATGGTTTGTTTAACTTAATTGCATTTATCACATTTTTTGTTTAAAATATTACACTCATTTCTCATGCAGGGGTAGTCAGTGTAATGAAAGTATAAAAAATAAGAGGGTTTGTGTATGTGTACAAAAATGAGGGGTGATTTATGTAATTTCGCTAAAACTCTGGGGTGTCAGTGTAATTTACTCTATTTAAATAAATGCCAAAACTTTGGACATTAAATTGTAAACACAAATAAGAAGTGATGTAAAAATCGTACCGTACCGGCTGGTTCAACCGAAAAACCAGTGAACCATACCCCTGACCGGTACGGTATGGTTGTTGTACCGGCCATGCATCAAAACCGGTGAAAACTGGCCGAATTTCGTGAAAACCGATGAACCGACCAGAATTTGACTAAATCGGCCGGTTTAAAGAAATAATTTTTAAAAAAAACAATACCCTGGTGCAGCCTGCACGACGTCGTTTAAGGCAAGGGGTCTAATTTTTATCCTTCATTCATACACGTTCATGTACACCCTCCTTCTTCAACTTTTCTTCCTTTTTTCACTTCTTCAACCTTTCTACTTTCTTCACTTCTTTTCTAGTTCCAAACTTCCACTCGTGCATCATCTCGGTTCCAATCCCTTCCATTGGTTTTGTTCATTCCTTTTCTCTTTCACTTGGTTTTGTGATTCTCCTCTTCTTGTTCTAGACCAAAATATTTTGAGGTAACATTGCACTCTTACTCATTTTGGGAGAAAACCCTAATTTACTAATTTATGATGGAAAAATTGTGCAATTGTGGTTTTATGAACTAAGATTTTATTTTGCTTTACTGCTTTTTTGTGCAATCGTGATTCTATAAGTGTTTCAAAGATTGGAATTATTGTGTGTAAAGAATGAAAATATTAGTTAGACTATGGAAACTAATTATGTCCAAAGAACCATAGTTCTATTAACTTTTTGTACAATCCAATTTATGTCTTTCATGTACTGCAATCCAATTTATTGTGCAATCCAATTTATGCATATCATATACTATGCAATGCAATTTATTGTGCAATCAAATTTTACATCATTGGTGCAAGTATTGTATTTAAATTTATGCCTTTCATGATCAAAAACTCCCAGGAATCATTTTGGCTAGCCTATGTATCTGTCATATAATATAGCCTATGTATATGTCAAAATCATTAATGGTCATACTTGATCAATCTTGTTGCAGTATATATGGTTTTCATACTCTTTATGCATTTCCTACTCTTTTCATGTTATTTAATGTTACACAAAAGAAGAAAGTCGAGACAATAGTATATATGGTTTCATTATGCTTACATTGTGTTAACTTGATGTTTCAAGATATTGGAAAGTTAATGGAAGTAACTGACACAGTATCACATGCTGCAAATATTACCAAGTACTTATATAATCATTGCCACCCATTATATCTAATGAGGCAATTCACTTATGGGAAAGAAATACTTCGTCCAGCTCCAACTCGCTTTGCCACTAACTTAATTGCATTGCAAAGTCTCTTGGCCCAAAAGGATACACTTAGAGCTCTTGTAACATCAAGAGAATGGACAAGCTCGACTTATTTGAAAGATGCTAAGGAAAAAAAATGTGTGGAACAAGTGTTGGATTCAAACTTTTGGAAACAGTGTGCTGCCATTGTTAAAATTATCGAGTCACTTGTTTGCGTGTTACGCATTGTTGACAGTGAGGATAAGCATGTGATGAGTTTTCTTTATCAAGCATTCTTTAAAGCTAGATATGAGATGGAGAAGAGATTTCAAAGAAACAAGACCAAAATAAAGCCTTATTTCGAAATTATGGATAGTCGGTGGGACTTGCAATTAAAAAGAAATCTTTATGCTGCCGGATATTGGCTCAACCCACAATGTTTCTTCAACATTGAAGAATTTGAAAAACATAAGTTCACAACATTCGGCCTTTTGGATGTTTTTGAGAAGCATGCTCATGGAGATCCTGATTTGCTAGATAAGCTAACTACTGAAATAAGGATATATAAAGATGCTGAGCTAGATTTTGGAAGACCGGCTACGATACGTGAATGGAGTAAAGTGATGTCAGGTATAATTAGTCTTTCATATTTGGTAATTGTCTTTAATATTTATTATTAATTGTCTTAAAAAGTTAAATGTTTAATAAACAAGATGTTGAGTTAGATTTCATGCAACTTTTTAGATCAATGGTGGGAAACTTATGGATGTCGTACACCAAATCTGCAAAGGTTGGCAGTTGGCGTTCTAAATCAAATATGTAGTGCTTCCGGTTGTGAGCGAAATTGGAGTGTGTTTGAAAACATCCATACCAATAAAAGAAATAGGTTGGAATATCAAAAACTTAATGATCTTGTTTTTGTTCGTTACAACTTGAGGCTACAACAAAGTTATTATCATTTTATTCAAAGATGACCTTAATTGTCTTTCTTTATATATTCATATGTAGCATGAATTTATGTTTGTATATGATGAAATCAGTAAATGTAGGAGCCACTTGATGCATCAAAATTATGACCCAATAAACTTAGAAACATTTGAGGATCATTCTCATTTTATATTGGAGGAGTCAACACCATTCCTAACTGTTGAAGAAATTGAGGCTTTACGAAATGACCTTGCAAATATTTCTATTCAACCATCACTTGATGACAATGGTATGTTTTTTTATTTTCTTCATTTTAAATAATTGCTAACTTGTATGAAAAAATGACATTGTTGTATATCAATTAAACTTAGAAGAAGATGATGATGATGTATAACTCAACCCTATGGAGAATGTGAACCTGGATGAAGACAATACGGTTCAAGCTTTAGGCTCAAATGATGAAGAAATGGAACCTCAATATGAGACAACTTTGAAACTCTGGTGTTAAATGTTAAAACTCTAAATTTATATATTTTGTAGACTGAGTTGTAAACTCGTGTCATTTATTTATATTTTGTGTTTGTTAAGTTATACTTTTGGATTAATATGTGTTTTTTACTTTAGACATTGAATTTGTTAAAGACTTAAAGTTGTTTGTTTATGTGATTTTGTAGTTGATTATGAATATGAATTATAAATTTGACTATTTACCTATTTAAATTTTTTGTTGTTACATATACAAAATATAACCCGCATGTGGTTTAATTACTGAACCACTATACCACTATATCAGTACCTGACCGGTTTGATAATCGATACGGTTTTAATAACATTGCAAATAAATCTTATTTTTTCAAATTCTAGATCTTACCCAACAATAGATTAAAGTCCATTCTCCACGTAACTACGACGTCGTCGTTTGGTAGCACATTAACCCCACTCACGCAGAGTATCTCACACGTTCAGATCCGATCTCTTCATTCTCTTCCTCCTTTCTTCCTTCTCTTAGAAAACTCATTCACCTGAATCTGAACACACCGATTCAACCAAAAATTGATGAAAATGACGAAAATGCCCTCATTAATTCTCCTCCTCCTCTTCTCCCTCTTCCTCTCCCCTTCCACCGCCGAAATCAAATCCCTAACAATAAACTCCGACACCCGCCCCATGATCCTCTTCGAGAAATTCGGTTTCACCCGCACCGGCCACGTCACAATCTCCGTCTCCTCCGTCTCCGTAACCGTCATCTCCTCCGCCGCAACTCAACCTGAATCCTCCCGTCTCGGCTTCTTCCTCCTCAACGAAGAATCCCTCCTCCAAATCCTCATCGAGATCCAAACCAACCCTTCCTTCTGCGTCCTCGATTCTCACTACATCCACAAACTCTTCACATTCCGCGAACTTTCACCTCCTCCAATCGCTTCCTTCAATCAATCTTATCCTATCACGTTACCGAACGAATACTCTCTCTTCTTCGCGAATTGCGCTCCCGAAACCTCCGTCTCAATGCACGTCCGTACAGAAGTTTACAATCTCGACGCCGATGGTTCAAAAGATTATCTCTCTGCAGGACAGACTCATTTGCCTTCGTTATACTTTGTTTTTACGATAACTTACATCGTCTTCATGATATTATGGCTTCGTTTTTGTTTCACTAACAGAGGATCCGTACACAGGATTCATATGTTAATGGCTGGACTTCTTTTAATGAAGGCGCTTAACTTGATCTGCGCCGCGGTCGATAAGCATTATGTTAAAGTTACTGGATTGCCACACGGCTGGGATGTTCTGTTTTACATTTTTCAGTTTATTAGGGTTGTGTTGCTGTTTACTGTTATTGTGTTGATAGGGACAGGATGGTCTTTTTTGAAGCCGTTTTTACAGGATAGGGAGAAGAAGGTGTTGATGATTGTGATACCTCTTCAGGTTTTGGCGAATTTGGCTTCTGTTGTGATTGGTGAGACCGGGCCCTTTATTAAGGATTGGGTTACTTGGAACCAGGTTTTCTTGCTTGTTGATATTATTTGCTGTTGCGCTATTATTTTCCCGATTGTTTGGTCTATTAGATCACTTAGGGAGACAAGTAAGACTGATGGTAAGGCTGCCAGGAATCTTGCGAAGTTGACGCTTTTCAGGCAGTTTTATATTGTTGTCATTGGGTATCTGTATTTCACGAGAATTGTGGTGTTTGCTTTGAGGACTATTGCTGCTTATAAGTATCAATGGGTGAGTAATGCTGCAGAGGAGACCGCGAGTTTCGCATTTTATTTGGTCATGTTTTACATGTTTAGACCTGAGGCGAAGAATGAGTACTTTGTGCTTGACGACGAGGAAGAAGAGGCTGCAGAGTTGGCTCTTCGGGATGAAGAATTCGAGCTTTGAAAACTTGAAGTTGGTACTGTTTAAGGAATTTGGCTGCCTCTCTTTGTTGACATCACAAATATCAAGTTGTGTTGTGAATTCACTACTGTATTGTTCAGGTTCGGTGCTTGTTCAGTGATGTTACTCCTTTTATCTGTTTTTTGTTTTCCAACTAAGATTTCTATTGTTAGAGAAGTGTCAATACTGGAATACTGTCTGAATGCCTAGCTTTTATACTTTTTACCTTTTTCTAAATATTAATGCTGATGATAATTTTGTGGGATAGAAAAAGCCTTGATATTGTTAATTCAAGTTGTATGTCACTTGAGAAGTTGTACACTCAGTTATTCTGTTGTTCTTGTGCTCATCATTCTTTGCATTTTTAAGGCTTATGCTTCCTACATATTGCTTGAGTATATGAATGGTGACTTGGTGAGGATAGGTGTTTTACATTTCTCAGAACATTGACTTTCTTAGTTGCTTAAATTGCAAAGTTTTCTTATGCCATATTTTACTTATTGTTACTTTCTTTGGCATTTAGCTTTAATGCACAATGACATCATGTTATGTTAATAGAATGTCTTGCAGTTTCTATTTTTTGTTCTCCTTTGAATCAAAAGATTTCCTGTCATGATTCTTGTTCGTTGATTTAGTTTTAATGTACAAGGTCTTGATCCTTTCTTATAATGCAAATTGGCTTCTTTTATTGGTGACTTGGATAATTTATGTCTAAAAAGCAAGTCTGCAAGTGGAGTGTACACAGTACACTTCAAAGAGCACCTATTGAAGTGCCTATAATGTTTGATCAGACTCCACTTCTAAAAGAGCATCAATGCTCTTTTAGAAGTGGAACCTTGATAAATGGGGTTGTGGGATTTTTTTTTTAATAATAGAACTTAACTATTTTCACCTTAAATGTATACGTGTGTGTTTTTTCAATGGGTAGTCTCTTATCAGAAATATGTGCTAGAAAAACTGTTTTTTAGGACTTGAAAATTGAAATGTCATGTGGGAACAAAAAACACGGTAATTAATAAAGAAAGAGGTGGTTTATGAAGAGTTCCCTCCTTAACCTGAGTTCAAAATACTAAGCCTCTTTAAGATGTTTGCTTTCTTAGGAACTTTAGCTTTTGTAGTAAAAGGGATAATAATATGCAAAACTGGGCTTTGGTTGCCTTTTACACACATGTTCTGCTATTCATGATATATAGTGAAGAAAAGGGAGATTAGCATTAGAAGTTAGTTAAAGCAACCCGAATAATGTGTCTGAATTTAGACGATATTCATTAAAGTTTAGATTACCATGATAACTCATTTACATCCTTGTGCTTTTGGTTCTGAACTGAAGATAGATTTTATCACCACCATGCTATCATATGACTGCCATGCTGTTGTATTGTGTATTTGCTTTCGACCAAAATGCAATTCTTCCAATTTGATTACTCTACTGCAGTAGTTTTCTGTGTAAGAAGCATTTAGTGGCTTTCTTATTGGAATTTCCAACTTTACTAGGAAGAGGAATTACCTGGATTAAAGGTGTTTTTACTAGATCATTTTAGTTATTGTTCCATGACTTTACCAGGTGATTCTTTGTCAATGAGTGAGTCAATTATGTTTGATGAAATGGCTTTTTACAGTGAGACAAGTGGAGAGTAAATTTTTTAACTGATATAAGTTTGTCATTTCTGTATCTTTGAACAATCCCTCTTCTCTACATCTCTCGTAGTAGACATAGTTATTGGCAGATCAATCCTTGATTACATTCGATTTTCAAGATCTAAGTTTCTGAGTTTCACACGGTAGGCTAGGATTTTGGTAACCTTGAAGCCTTGAAGGCAGTTTAGGTATGACTGTACGAGTTAAAACTTCAAGCAAATCATGTCTAAAGACTAAGAATTAGGAATCTTCATAGCCTTATTTGAAAATGTTTAGACCTTCAAGCCTTATGTGCCATAACAAAAGATTAATTTGGGATATCAGATTTATTCTCAGTTGAATTAATAATTGCATGACAACCGGACTGATTTTGAGTTTTAGTATAATCAGGTCAGTTTCTTTTGGCTTGTTACTTGTGGGTCAGGATACAAATTTAATCCATTTCAACGACAGAATTGGTTGCTTCTTAAAAGAGATCTATCACTAACCATGGCAAGGTCACATTCTTGATACCTATTTTTTAAGAAATATTATAACCGTAATCTCTTCAATTCACAATAGTTCCTCTCATCATACTAAAATAAAATAAAAACAGAAGATTCCTTTGATTTGTTACATAAAGCAACCTGAATGAGACATTCCAAAATACAGTAACTCAATACATTGATTAACGTTGTCATATACTAATAATTTGATAATCACAGTATTTCTCAACCTTATTTGAGTAACAAAACTGTTATGCTAAAAATCAGATAAATACTGTCCCAGCAATAAGTGATCCAGTTCCTTCTATTGCGAATTTGTCATGCCCAAATGTGTTGTTCATGGGATGCGCAGATTACATCCACTATTAGCAATTTAGCATTGATTCAGCAAAGTTCTAAAAGCTTTTGTTACGATTTTTTCGCTACTATTTTGTTGTGACAATGATTGATACTGTTGCATTGGTATTTTGTGAAGTTATAGAGGGTAAAATTGTATAAGTATTGGTCATATATTTTGTGTTGATGGGATACAGAATACAAACTTAATGAAAAAAGTAATTTCTGAGCATTTCGATAATCACCAAGTAGCTCTCAACCTTATAGGAGTAAAGGACATTGTCATTAACTATTTGATGATAGCAAGATATTTCTCAATTCACATTACTTTTTGATTAAAAATAATAATAAGTGGTCCAATTTTTTCTTCAAATAAATACACTATAGTTTCATTAATTATTTAGTGTGTCGCATACCAGCATATTTTTAGAAAGTATTAAACATCTCGAGGAAAGTATCAATACTCACATTATAGCTTTGCCTTACTTGAATGGAATGAATAAAAAATATACTTTATCAATTCAGGTGTACTTTTCTCAAAAATCAAAATAGACCTCACTAAACCCGAAATCTCATCTTAGTTTATGGCCTTTTGCAAACATTCATATAAAAACAAATCATGCTTGCACCATATATTAGCTCAAGGCATATATGTTACTTAACAAATGTCATTGGAGTGAGATAAAAATATGAGAAAAAAAAGTATGTAGTAACGGTGTAAGAGTTTTATACATTGTTACTATATCATATACTATTTATATTTAATTATCACTGATTCTTCAAAAAAGTAATACAAATGAGAGATAAATATACAATGACAGTATATAAATCTTTACATTGACAGTGCATAAATATAACACTTTAAAAATATTAGATAATCCAATCATTTGTGTTTGTTGTTGAAGCATGTATGATAAAACACAGCAAATCAATTGTACCAATGCAAAGAAAGAGGGATTGATACATGAGCCACTATTAACACATGAGTAAATATGATAGCTTTTACAATATTGAGTCAGTTAAAAGAGTATATTAAGATATTGAAGATGAATTAGTAAGTGAATAAAGGTAGTATATAATAACGATAAATGAAAAAAAATTCAAAGTAATTAATAAAACGAAAGCGTTATAAGTGTATTGACCAACTAATTTAAAGCAAATACTCAAAATCAAAACATGAACCATGAAATTTCAATCTGATTTCATTAAAGATAATAATAATATTTTGATCTAGGTAACAATTTAGAAAATAATTTGTTGATAAAGTTAAAGACAACTCTTTTTTTATATTACCAATGATATCTCTTATTCTACATGTAAGGAATCAATCTCTTTTAAGGTGTGTAGTTGTCCCTTCCAACAAATATTGTTCACAAGAATCAAATATTTGAATTTTTAGTCTTTCACAGTATCTAGCGAGACCATCCAGTATTAAACCAATGTGTTGTTAGTAGTTAAAGTCAACTCTAATAATTTCAACCGAGAAAAAAAAATTAACGATCAACTTAATGTTATTATACCAATAAAATGTTGGACTATTGGTATAAAGTTTTACTAAATCTTCCTATAAGTCAAAAAGTAAAAAAAAAATGATTCTTAATAGCAACAATTATTATGAGCAACAAAGATATCTTTGGATATAAAAAATGTTAATGTTATTATTTGTTCATTAAAAATTGCACCATTCACAACCAATTCATCATTCATGACCACAACTCCTTGAAAGGAATTTACTCTCTGTATTCAAATTCTTTTGGTTGGGATTATCTCCATAACTAAAGAGTTTAATATTGGACTATGATGTTTATTTTTTATCCAAAAATAATTTAAAATTTATATCGTTAAAGTCATATTACATAATCTTTCGTGGTAAGAATCTTCCATTGTAAGAGAGGATCCAGCTTCCAATTTCTTTGCTGGATCTATTTTGTACAGTTTTTTTCGGGAGGAGCACCTGTACCCTTTTTGTCATTTTCCCTTATTAGGCCTTGGTGTATAAGAGGTATTGATCAAAGGTCAACATGATCATTACTATTTGCAAGGGTAGACTTTACAGCCAACACACATGTTGAAGCTCATAACCTACACCATATCATTAAACCCAGAATTGCATTGACATATGTTTAATAAACATACAAATAATATTAGTCATCAAACTTTATTAAATAATTTACCAAAGAACTCATAATATTTTTTACAACTACTTTTATAAATCTAATAACTAATTTTATTTTGTCCATTAAAATCTATTCCATAATATCAAGTCAACTAGTGCCCTTACCTCAAAAGTCCCTTTGATTCTTGTTGCCATTTTCTCTATGACTATAGACTTTCAATGTCAGATTTTCTATGTGAAAGCAACTCAGATAGTTCAACCTTCGTCTCCAACTTCTAATTTCGATATTTCTTACAAAAAGTGTACGAAAGAATTGAGAAATACTTCACTCCTTGAGTAGATGAAGAGAAGGAACAAGAAATGAAAATAATCTAAAAAGAAATTTGTGCTGAATTTTATTATGAGAAGAATGAATTACATGATTTGATATAGAAACTAACTCCTTTATTTATAGAGTATAAAAGGTAGTTAGAAATAGCTAACAACTAGAATAACAAACTAAAAGCCATAAGAAACATGTGCCAAAATACAGTAGAGGCTAAAGACTTAGAAGTGCCTCTTACTTGTATCACAAGTAATTCTGCTCTGCATCAGATAAGGACTCCTATTGCTGACCCTGTTGGCCAAGCCTTGATCAAGGTTGGCAGGCTCATGACCGAAGCCCAACCTCCCAACATTAAAGCTAGCTGATCCAGAAAACTCCCTACATTGATCCAATGTCCTATAGCAGTGATCAACATGGTTTGGCATAGTACGTGGCCTAGTTATGCAACAACACCAAGATATGGACTTGGCTCGGTGAGACATGATGCATCAATGTGGAAGTTTTGGTCATTCTCAATGCAACATGCATCAACAATATGATCTGGTGCACCAAACTCAGTCCTAGTGCAGTTAACAAAGTGATTGCCATTTGAGTGTTATGGCTAGGCACAACTTCATCATTTGTCCTAATCATACAGCATCATTGTTAGCATATAAAATCATTCTCTTTATCCTTTAAGGCATTGTTAATAGAAGAATTTTCAACATCTTTAGTATATAAATTTGATATCCCCACAAGTTAGGGCACATATGTCTATGAGACCCAAATTGATATGTATGCTTTTGTAAACATTAGGTCCAAGATGTAAGAATGAGATTGCAACTAAGAGGGGGAGGGGGTGAATTAGTTGACTTAAAATTTTGGTCACTTTTTCTGCAATATCAAGAGTTAAGAGCAGCGGAAATAATTTAAAGAAAATAACAAGTAAATAATTGAAGAGATAAATGGAGAAGAGAGTACACTAAAATTTTATATTGGTTCACCTTCTTGTCCACGGAAGGCTACGTCTAGTACTCTTGCAGCACAAGAGATTTTCTACTAAATATTATGAGTTATAATTACAATATCTCATCCGGAGACTTCTATGTACCTTACACACTTACTAATACTTATCACCTTGAAAAACACCTTTCCAAGTAACTCTATCCCTTTCTTATCACACCCCATGAAAGAAAGTATTTACAATGAATGAAGAATTACAACAGTGGCTTGGATTGCCTTTACAAGTATGAAATATAATTTCACTTGCAATCTAATAACTCTCTTGTATACTAAGTAATATTGCTCAATAGGTTTATAAAACTTTGAAACAATTACTTCAAGTAACTCAGAAAATTCTCTTTTGAAAGTTTAAGAACTGAATGCAAAAGTGCAGAAAAATAGTGAGAACTTTTCAGAATTGTGTGAGAGTTGTATGAAAGTTGTGTGTTATGATTATGAGTTCCAATACCTTTATATAGGCTTTCCAACCAGCCAAAATGTCTCTTTGAAAGGGTAGGAATTGATTGGAATGAAACCATGTCTTTTGGGTTGAAACCCATTCACTTTGAATTTGACAATCTGGTGCAACAGCTCTCAGTAACCGGTTACAACATTGAGTAATCGGTTACCCAGATGTTCTGTCCAATGGTGAATTTAAAATTCACTTAGATTAATCGGTTACTCATATTAGAGTAATCGGTTACTCAAGAACGTTGAAACTTGAGTAATTTGTTACCCAAAGTTCAGTAATGGATTACTCAGTTCAGTTTTTGTTGGATAACTGATTTCTCACTCATGTAACATGTTACTCAGATTTCAGTAACTTGTTACACGGTATTTTGAAAATTGTTTTATTTAAACTTGAAGTGTTTCAATTTTCTTTTAAAATATTTTGAGCAATACTACTATTATATATTTAAGAGTATATGATAGAAGTACCTATTTAGACTTAGACTAAAAGTCTTGAATATCTTGAAGTTTGAATCTTCATTGTCTTCATAAGTATTCTTCATTTTCTTCTTTTTGGTGATGTTGGTGTCTTCATCAAAACCGTGCCATGGTCAGGAGCAAAGATCTACTTCACACAAGAGCCGTTGTTAAGACATCAACAAGCTGTAAATGAGTTGGTATAGGGAGAAGTTTAAACAAACCTTGATTGTATTTTTCTCTTATGGTATGGCAATCCACCTCAATATGTTTTATCCTTTCATGAAAAATAGGGTTAGAAGCAATGTATATAGCATATTTATTATCATAGTATAAAAAAGTAGGCAAAGAATTTTCAGGCTGTAAATCTTCAAGCAAATAGTTAAGCCAAGTTATTTCACAAGCAGTTACATATCTCCTAGAAATAGTCACAAGAGCTTCACAAGAGCTTCTAGAAATAGTCTTTTGTGTTCTTGATTTCCAAGACACTAAAGAACTTCCTAGATAAACATAATACCCTGTTACATATCTCCTAGTGTTTGAGCAGACAGCCCATTCACTATCACTATATGCTTTTAGTTGAATTGTGGAGTTGGTAGGAAAGAATAGAGCAAGAGCAAGTGATCATTTAAAGTACCTAAAGATTTTCTAGGCTGCTGTGTGATGCATATCAGTAGGACATGCCATGAATTGGGCAAGTTGATTAACACAAAAGGTGATATATGGTCTAGTATTAGTCAAATATATCAGTCTACCAATGAGCCTTCTATATGCAGGGGGATCATTGTAAGCTTTACTATTATCTTGATGGATGTGAGTGATAAGGATTATAGGTGTAGTAGAAGGTTTACATCTAATCATGCCTGAATCAGATATGATTTCTAAGGCATATCTTCTTTGGTTCATAGATATCCCAATCTTATTCCTAGCAATCTCAAAGCCTAGAAAGTACTTTAAGTTGCCTAAATCCTTAGTTTTGAAGGATTTGTTTGAGATAGTCAATTTCTTGCAGATTTTTCCCTGTTAGTATGATGTCATCAACATATACTAATATAACAGTGATCAATTTCTTTGTGGACCATTTAATAAATAAAGAATGATCTCCTCTAGATTTGTGATATCCATGTTGAATAAGAAAGCTAGATAGTTTGGCAAACCACTGCCTGCTAGCCTGCTTGAGGCCATATAAGGACTTTTGGAGTTTGTAAAGTAGATTGTTTTGTTTAATGGAGAGACCATGAGGAATGTTCATATAAACTTGTTTATTTAAGTCTCCATGTAAGAATGCATTGTTCACATCTAATTGTTTAAGGAACCAATCATTTATAAAAGCTAATGCCAAGAGTAATCTAACAGTAGAGATCTTTGCTACAAGGGAAAAAGTTTCAAGGTAATCTACTCCCTCTGTTTAGGTGTAACCTTTGGCAACTAACCTAGCCTTATACCTTTCAATACCATTTGCCTTATATTTTATCTTAAACACCCATTTACACCCTATGGCTTGCTTATCTTCATGTAAAGTGGTTAGAATCCATGTATTATTTTCTTAGAGGGCAGACAACTCATTCCTAATGGCTTCTTCCCAGTGAGGGAATTTAATAGCTTGGGAGTAGATCTTTGGTTCAATATTAGTAGTGAGGGAAATGATTCTAGATTTAAAGGCTTGAGATAGGTTATCATAGTTTAAATAAGAGGATAAAGGATACATGATCTTGGTACTAGGCATGTTGGTTCTGTTTAACAAGGCAAATGATAATCTTGCAGATAAGTTGGTGCCCTGGTTACTCTATGGCTTCTTCTAAGATTTCCTTCATTAGGGGAAGGGTCAACATGGCTAATAGTGTTTTCATCTTGTATATTGGTTTCTATAGGATGAGTAATATTTCTAGCTTGAAAGGGTGCAGGGTTATTACAAACTATAGGGATAGGCATGCTTTGCTGAGGAATATGGGGAATAGGGTCAGAGGAGTTTTGAGGAATGTAAGGAAACACCTTCTCATAAAAATTACATTTCTACTGATTCTATTCCCTTAGTAGATAGGTTTAATACAATATATCTCTTTGTTCCTTCTTTGTATCCTAGAAATAGGCACTTATTGGCTCTAGGATCAAACTTGCTTCTATAATGATTATGAGTGCATACATAACATAAACAACCAAAAATCTTTAACATGTTCATCTTTGGTTTGTTTCTAGTCAAGAGATGGTAAGGGATTTTTCTATCTAAGGCACTAGTAGGTAATGAATTGACAATATAAGCAGCATATTTGGGGACCCATACATTTTTGGTATTTTGCTTTGAATTAATAGAGTTCTAGCTACATTTAGCAAATGTTGGTGTTTCCTGTCAACAATTCCATTTTATTGAGAGGTATATGTACAAGTGGTTTGATTTAATATTCCCTTGTTAGAGAAGAATGAACTCATAATGAATTCTTTAACACCGAATTTTACGAGTTTGAATTATAAGATTTTACTAATATTTTCATTAATTATATATTCGAAAATGAATTTCTGGGAATTTTCGGTAAAGAATTAGACAAAACTCTAGTTGAGTTTTATTCTTAAAATTTTATTTTCGATTTTGTGGTAAATTTTGGTAATTTTTGGAGACAGTCGGTTCTGGACCACTGTCGGGGCCGAAATCCGCCCGGTACGGCTCAAAACGTGTCGTTTTGAGTTCCGTAACTCGGAATCGAATTCCGATCACGCCATTGGATTCGTAATTTAATTTTGAGTGAATATAGACCATGAATACACTCATACCTATTTTCTAAATATTTTTCACTCGGAATGCTAAAATCCGAAATTCTAATCGGATATTAGGATCAGGCGATTTATAATACCCGATCGAGTATTGACCGATAATACTCGGGCATGTTTATCGCACGTGTCCACAAGGTGATCATTTTGCATTGGGATGTGTGAGTTGACTTCCATAAAGCAAATCTCCCATCACTTTCTCAAATATCTCATGATCTCATTAGCCACCCTAGGAGATTTGGTCATCATTGCCTAGTTGAAATCTGATTTCTCTCCCCTTAAACCCTCACACTTCACACTTCACTCACTCACTCTTGCATTTTCAAAGAAGAGGTAAATCTTCTCTCCATTTTTCTCTCATTTTTCTCATGTCTTCTTCCATCTTCAATCATTGATCTCTCAACATCCAACC
>NC_032015.1:12063477-12064321 GCF_001865875.1 Lupinus angustifolius | reverse complement strand
TATGTTTGAATGCTTTTGAATATATATGATTGTTGATGAAATGTGTTGAATATTGTATATGAATGTTGTTGGGAACTTTTCTGGGTGCAGGTGATTGAAAAATCATGTTTAAATGTGTTCCGGTTGTCAAAAAGGGCAAAAATTGGCATTCTGTCTAGTTTCTGATGCCTGGGTGAGCAAGGCGTCGCCCGGGCGAGCAAAATCCCGCCTGGGCGAGCAAAAGTCCGCCTGGGCGAGCAAAAACCCGATTGGGCGGAAAAAAAAAATCCAGAACTTAAGGAGTTTCTAGAACTCTCTCGCTTGAGCGATAATACCTTCGCCTGGGCGAGGAAAGCTCCCGTTGATTTAGGATTTAAAGATGAATTGTCGCTTGGGCGGGAGATAGGAATTGTGTTTGACTATTTGGATTGATTGGTTGAAGATGTAATAACCCTAGTATGTGTATGTGATATAAAAACTACTTTGGTATAACACCGTAATTGGAAATAAAAAGCAAAGTATCCAAGGTGTTGGAATTAAATAGTCAAACTCGGAAATTAATTTTAAAGAAAGTAATCCGAGAAGGATGTGTGATTTTGGGCGATGCCTAGAAAAGGATACGTGCTACCACGTAGCGAGATCGCGTGACCGTTATTGGCTTAGTCTGGGACCGTCCAGGGTGACTCAGTGATGGTCGTAGTGGTAGGGACGTTACCCTTTGAGTTATGATGTGAATTGGGGCACTGCCCAGAAAGGAACCCGGGATACCACGTAGCGAGATCTGACCGTAAGAGGCTTGGTCTGGGACCGTCCAGGGTATTCAGCGATGGTCGTAGTGGTGGGATGTATTTCCTTTGTATTACGT
>NC_032015.1:12063011-12063377 GCF_001865875.1 Lupinus angustifolius | reverse complement strand
TGAGTCAAACCAAGGGATAAGGTTCTTTAGTTTTCAAGAAAGTGTCTAAGTGTTGTAATTGAAAGAATTTTTTGTAAAACGTTATTTCGATTATAGTGAAGAAAAATCTCCCAGATCAGACGGGGGGCCTAGATGTAGTTTGCAAGTGAACCCGCAAATGAATCAGGATAAAAATCTTGTTACACGCTTTTCTTTCCCTACTCTCTTTATTGCTTTAATCGATTACTTTGTATAGTTGTANTGTATTTTAGCCACTGATACCTAACAAGTGGTATCTGAGCTAGGACGAAGTGCTAGCTCAACCGCGTATTCGTGATCCGAAGGGAAAAATAATGGGCTCTACAAACCCGTTTGGTGGTGATGGTT
>NC_032015.1:12062663-12062911 GCF_001865875.1 Lupinus angustifolius | reverse complement strand
GAGCTAGTACGAAGTGCTAGCTCAACCGCATATTCATGATCTTAAGGGAAATATAATGGGTTCTACAAACCCGTTTGGTGGTAATGGTTCATCCATTAACCGACCACCCATATTTAGTGGTGAAGGGTATGCCTACTGGAAATTCCGCATGCAAATCTTTATAGAAGCCATTGACTCGGATATTTGGGAATCCGTAGTCAACGGGCCTTTCGTTCCACAGCACCTAGTGGACGATGAACCTAAAGACA
>NC_032015.1:12061905-12062563 GCF_001865875.1 Lupinus angustifolius | reverse complement strand
CAAAAATATCATCAAATCGGCCCTATCCTATGATGAGTTCTTTAGGGTCTCACAATGCCAAAATGCAAAAGAAATGTGGGACACTTTACAAGTGACTCACGAAGGCACTAGCAAAGTCAAGCGCGCTAGATTAAATGCGCTGACCCACGAGTATGAGCTATTTCGTACGTTACCTAGCGAATCAATCAGTGATATGCAAAAGTGATTTACTCATATCGTAAATCATTTAGTTGCTCTAGATAAATCTTTTTCCAAAGGAGAATTAACTAATAAAGTTTTACGTTGTCTTGACAGGAAATGGCAACCAAAAGTAACTGCAATTGTGGAATCCAAAGACTTCCAAAGATTTGGACTCCATGCCTCTAGCCACATTGCTTGGAAAGCTTCAAGAGCACGAGATGGAATTGGGTCGCTTGACGATGCATGAGGATTCGGACCGGAAGAAGAAGAGCATCACATTGAAGGCTACGACCTCTAAAACAAAAGAAGATGAAGATGATGATGAATCTGACTCCGATCTGGATTATGAAACAATGGGTCTCCTTGTTCGAAAATTCAGTAAATTCATAAAAAGAAAAGAAGGATTGAAAAAATTTCAGAAGAAAGAAGCGAAGGAATCAACAAACAAAGGCAAGAACACTAAAGATCGCTTCACTTG
>NC_032015.1:12060923-12061805 GCF_001865875.1 Lupinus angustifolius | reverse complement strand
AATTCAAGCACACAGGAAGATAAACATGAGGTATATTCTGACACCTCATCCATTTCTGATGACTCACCTCCCTATGATGTTTTATATGAGGCTTATGTCGAGTTACATGAAGAATTAAAAAAATTGGCTAGGATAAACGTTGATAGAAAAAGATTAATCCTACTAAATGAAGAAAAAATAAGCAAACTACAAAAAGAATTAGACGAATTGAAACTAGAAAACGAAACATTAGACATCATCTATTCCTTTAGCACATGTAACTGCTCTGAAAATAATTTATGTCAAAAATCTGTATGTGAGACTTGCGAGACTTTGCAAGAAGAAAATTTTAAACTTAAAGAAAAACTCACACGAGAAAAACTCACACGCCTCACAAACAGTCAACAACAATTAGACACTATGCTAAGTCAAACAAGAAACATTGGTGATCATACAGGACTAGGTTATACTCGCCCTACAAGGAACAAAAGACCATATAGAAAACCTGTAACTCGTCCAAAAAATAAATATCACAAGCACACACCTACATGTTTTTACTATAGTGCATATGGTCACACTTCACATTCATGTTAATTCAGAAAATACGGTGTACCTAGTGACGTTTATATGTGGATAAAGAAGGGAGATAACTCCCCGATTACTAACATAAAAGGACCCAATATCAATTGGGTACCTGAGAAAATCAAGTGATCTTTTTGCAGGTATGTCTTCGAACACAAGGGCAGAAATGGTACCTAGACAGTAGGTGTTCGAGACATATGACAGGTGACAGATCAAACTTCCTGGATCTTTCACTTAAAGGTAAAGGATACGTCATGTACGGAGACAACAACAAGGGAAAGATTCTTGGCACCGGAACAGTTGGAAATTCATCTCAGACTC
>NC_032015.1:12060032-12060823 GCF_001865875.1 Lupinus angustifolius | reverse complement strand
AGAAAGGTCGTGTCTGATGATGTTGCAGGTGCTTTAGAGGAAGCATACTCAAAGGACGTGGATAATGAGAAAGTAATCGATGAAGAAAGTCAGACCAGACCTGAGGAGCATTCAGATATGCCAACTGTTTGGAAAACCAAGAAAGCTCACCCAATCGATAAAGTATTAGGTGAAATATCTACGGGAGTGGTAATCTGTAGTTCCTTACGAAACTTTTGTAACTTTGTAGCTTTTGTATCTCAGATTAAGCCAAAGACCATTGATGAGGCCATTAAGGATGTACAATGGGGTATAGCTATGCAAGAAGAGCTAAACTAGTTTGAACGTAACAATGTTTGGGACTTGGTCCCTAAACCTAAAGATCATCCTGTGATTGGTACCAGATGGGTCTTTAGAAACAAACTAGATGAATCAGGCTTAATCATTCGAAATAAGGCACGCTTGGTGGCCAAAGGCTACAACCAGGAGGAAGGTATCGACTATGATGTGACATATGCCCCTGTAGCCAGATTAGAGGCCATCAGAACGCTTCTTTCCTTTACATCTATTATGAATTTCAAATTATTTCAAATGGACGTAAAAAGCGCCATCTTGAATGGCTACATTCAAGAAGAAGTCTATGTTGATCAACCGCCTGGTTTTGAAAATTTTAAATATCCGAACCATGTTTATAAACTCAAAAAGGCACTCTATGGTCTTAAGGAAGCTCCCAGAGCTTGGTATGATAGACTAAGTACCTTTCTTTTGGAAAAAGGGTTCGAAAGAGGCTTGGTTGACACAACGCTTTTTAT
>NC_032015.1:12058511-12059932 GCF_001865875.1 Lupinus angustifolius | reverse complement strand
GTGTGTGTTGCACTCAAATCCTTTGGATGAAGCAGCAACTTAAGGACTTTGGTCATAATCTAGAAAAGATCCCCATTAAATGCGATAACGCAAGTGCCATAAACCTATCCAAGAATCCCGTTTTGCATTCTATAACCAAGCATATAAAAATTAGACATCATTTCTTACGTGATCATGTTCATAAAGGTGACTGCGTGCTTGAATTTGTTGAAACCTCTAAACAGTTAGCAGATATTTTCACCAAGTCATTCCACGGGATACTTTCTATGTTCTAAGGAGAGAACTTGGAATTCTTGATGAACAATATCTTGATTAAAACTGTCTAGATGTTTAGTTTATGTCTTGCTTCTACATGCTTATGAGTCTCTTGATTTAATGAAATGTCTTAAAATGCAAAATGATATCTCATACTAATTCCTTTTTGTGATTACATGTGTTTAGATTAATCTTTCATAATGCATGCATAAGTCCCAAAAAGTTGAAATCTTTCTGCATGATCTAAATTACTGTGTTTAATCGATTAAAACATCAAAATTAATTGATTAATGTTTAATGTTAATCGATTACCTGGGCATCATTTTTGAAAATTATTTTTTGTATGATTTTAATCGATTAACCATGCCCGTTAATCGATTAACCAGGCCCGTTAATCGATTAAAACCAGCAGTTTAAGTGCAGACAGCACTTAGGTTTCACAGTTTTTTCGGCATTTTCTCTATTTCCTCTTCCTTTTGAGTCTCTGTAACCGTGATACAACTTTATGGATTCAATTGTTATTACTGCTTCGAGACTTTTTTGTGCTTTTTCTGTCTTGGTTTGGCATTTTATGGTTTGTTTGGTTGTTGGATAAGTTTACTCTCTATGTTATGTTTTTTTTAATCTTTTTGCTTTTAATTATGTCACAATAGCTTATTTGGTTATTTGGATGGTTCTTGATCATATGAGATTTTCTGGTGCATAAATTAAGCTGGTTATTGCACTACATTGCTTATTCTGCTTATTGCTATTTGATATGGTAAATCTTTTATGTCGTTCACGTTACCTATTAGTTATTGTATTGTATAAACAAGAGCATTTTGTTCAAGCCACCGATTATAAGACAGGTTAATAGTTAAATCCCAAATTAATTCATTAACTTCGTTTTATGTTTAACTACATATCTCTGTCTACTTTTGACCTGTGTTATCTTTTTGATAATGTCAAAAGGGGGAGAAAGGTTGTTTTGTTGTTGTTTGATTGTGCAGGTTGATCTTAATTCTGCTTCCGAAATATTCACGCTTCATACTATCAATCAGTGCCAATACATTCTTCAAGCTAATTCATCAAACAAATGGTGTAGTGTTTGTCATCATCAAAAAGGGGGAGTTAAAGTGCGCATGTCAAGAGGAGCACTTTGGAAAGCTTGCCCACTATGTGTTTTG
>NC_032015.1:12018071-12058411 GCF_001865875.1 Lupinus angustifolius | reverse complement strand
TGTTGAACATGTATAAGTTAAGTGCATAACGTATTTGATTATTGCAATTTAAAAATATACATAGAAATATGCAGTTAATCGATTAAGGTGATTTTTAATTGATTAACATAAGTTTTTGAAAAGCAGTTGGAACAGAAAACTTGGAAACCCGAATCAGTTACAATTTTGTATCTCGTTAATCGATTAACCAAGGATTTAATCGATTAACTGGGTTGCAGAATGATTTCTTTATAAGCTGCGTTTTCAGAATTCAAACTCATATTCTTGCATGTTAGATTTTAAGAGAGTTAGAGCATATTTTCGTGTTAATTGCTGCATCTACATGAAATTGCATTTGTGAGATGATAGAAGAGAGAATTCTATGCTTTAGGATTGAGAGGCATTACATGTTTAATTTCTAATCATTTCATTTCACATGTTCATGCATTTCTTGATGTTTTTGGAAAGATTTCATATTCTGTAAAATCTGTTTTGAACTCATGCATTGTCATTTTATATAAGACATGTGTTAGGGTTGTAGAGTAAGGTCTTAATTGTTTTAATTTGAGCATTGTAAGTGCTTTAGATTACTCTATATTCTTGTTGTAAAAGTGTTGTAATTTTGGGAATCTCTAGGTGTCTTACCACCAACGAGATTGAGTTGCGTCTTCGTTAGCTTAGAAGTCTTGATAGAAAGAATAGGTTCTTGGATGGGGCTACACCGCAAAAAAGGTTTTCTTGGGCGGTAGGAAGTGAGTCAAACCAAGGGATAAGGTTCTTTAGTTTTCAAGAAAGTGTCTAAGTGTTGTAATTGAAAGAATTGTTTGTAAAACGTTATTTCGATTATAGTGAAGAAAAATCTCCCAGATCAGACAGGAGTCCTGGATGTAGTTTGCAAGTGGACCCGCAAACGAACCAGGATAAAAACTTTGTTGCACGCTTTTCTTTCCTTACTCTCTTTATTGCTTTAATCGATTACTTTGTATAGTTGTATTAACTGTAATAATCTATTTCTATAATATACTGTTGTAACTCTGATATATCTGTTAGCTCTGTATATTTTCTTCGATCTCAGTTGCTTGTCGTACAAGAAACTAAATTTGTTTGTGCGATCTGAGCTGTTTTAATCGATTAAATAGCTGCAGTTAATTGATTATTCTTTCTGTGTTAATCGATTAAACAGGGGGTTTTTCAGCATTATATGTTGTTTGCGAAAAGCGGATACTTTGACCGCTACACCTATTCAACCCCCCCTTCTAGATGAATTTTAGCCACTGATACCTAACACCCTTCTGGATCATGGAGATTTTCTTTCTTCACAATATTGAAAAATGGATACAAATACCAATTCATTTAGAAGCACATAGGACGCTCCCTTCTTGAATTCTATGATCTCTAAATCCTTGGTTTGACTCTACCCTTCGCCTCTTGAGAAAACCTTTCTCACGAACTAGCCCCAGCCAAGATTCTTATCCTCAAATCAAGACATCCTAGCCTTGGTGAAGAACTTCAATCTCTGTGGTGATCTCACACCAAGAGACAAATCCAGACTACACAAAAAACACGTTAAACAGCAAGGTATACTAAGCACAGTAATGCTTAAAATATTACAAGATAAAGACTCAAAGATTAACCCTTTTACTAACCACTTAAGCCATTAATATTCAAATGAGTTAATCAATATCAGTATACAAATAATTTCTCTCTAACAAAATTTAATGCATGATCATGTGAGCAAGATAAAAATACGCAATTATGCAAAAAAAGTAAGCATATGACAGCAATTAAAACAACATAATCTCTCTTCTCACGCATGAAACTCTCTTGCAAAAACACAGTAAAACATGTATGCAAAATGCTCTCTAAACAACCATATACAATCAAATGCAATGCTATGGGTTTCTGAGTGATGCCTTGTATTTATAGCATGGAGAATAGGTGGTTACACTCGTTGCAAAAACAGTTAAACAGTTAAAACAACTAAAACAGATTTCAGTTATAACACATAACAGACTAGTTAATCGATTAAGGCTTCCATTTAATCGATTAACGGGGCAACAGAATGACACAAAATTCAGTTTAAACAGAAAACACATATTTAAAAGAAAAGCAGTTGAGTTAATCGATTAAGTTACCACGTTAATCGATTAACTGGAACATTTATGCATATGTTTCAAATGGTAAACTTCTCATATGTTATGCACAATATATATACATGTTTTACGAATTATATTATGCCTAATATGCACATATAACATGTATGATAGATGCATGAACATACAATTAACTAGATGATGTATCTCATGAATATGATATGTCAATTAAGATGGCTTAAGAGACTAGCATCTAGGTTCACCTAACTTATACTCGCTTACTATGTGGCACACATCCCAGACTAGTTAGATTATAGACTCAATTTATATCCTAGTCTAGATATAACCAAATGAGCATAAGGCCTATTGATTGTTGAGCCATCTTCAAGCTTTGTTAAAACCTTGTCTTCGTCAAAACATAGCCAAAGACATGCTAGTGTTATTCTTGACACTTTGCACTTTCAGTTGCGCTCTCGGTTATTTCTGAATAGTTTATTGGGAGGATATTGGCGTAAGGATGGATAAATCAAGCATAACATTTATATATTGTATTCGTGGATATTGATCCCATATCCCGAGTTACAAACGTCATTTATCAATTGCAATTATGTATGTGATAACATGTTATGTCTGTTATTTGTTTTTCTGTCTTGTTGTGATATCCTGGGTAAATCCACGCTGTCAATGAAGATCATTCATTACATGTCTTACTCCCTCTCTTTCTTCTTTGTATATTGGTTCACATCCTTGTCCAAATGGACAAGTCTGCATGGGTTCGAAGCTACTGATTTTCGATGTCCCATGAGGGGACATGGAGAATTGATGGGCAACGATACACCTAGTTTTAAAGCCAGACGCTAGGAGCTATTTCTCACCTTTTTTATTTTTCAGTTAGAGATACCTATGTAGGGAACTTGTTGTAGTGTTGACGACTTCAGCTTAGTTTGTATTCATTATAGTTTTCGTTTGGGCGATGATTAAACTCTGTCTTGTACTTGTGTTAACAGTCACTTGACCAAGCAACACCTTGCTATATGTGTTTTGGGGTCAACCCTATTATAATAAAGAAATATTCAAAAAAGTGTTGTATCATTTTCAGTTACCATTAGGTAACAATTATTGATTTTCCGCAGATTATGTTACTAAGAATGTGATGTCTCGAAAAAGGAATGGATTTAAGGAAAACAATTTGTGATTTATATATTACATAAAATAAAAAAAATTACACATTTTTCTAAGAGACTAATTACATTATTTATGAAGTGATTTTCGAGACGTTACACAACCCGCTTGAATCATTGGTTTACATCTTCATCAATTTCCTCATCGTCTTATATGATTGACCCAGACACCTAAATCTATTGAGTTATGGTATTATATGATCCCCATTGTTAGCTCTACAGATGGGTTTATCCACATATTTCTAAAATTACACTTCATATTCTTTGTATTACTTCCACTTATATGAAAGTCGTGGGCTTCAAATGGTTGTCTCAGCATTTCTTGTTTCTCATTTAATTTGTATCTCTCAAGTATCCCGCTAAGACAATATCATTTTCAAAAAGTGTACATTGCGGCACCGGTTCTTTGGACATGCTCAATGAGCACACGCAAGACCAATGTGAATAAGTAGGAGTTCAATGTCGACCCTTGGTATAGTCCTATGCCAATAGGAAAATCTTCTAAGAGTCCATCTTATGCTCTCACGATAATCTTGACATCACTATGCATATCCTTGATTACTCGAATGTAGGCATTGTTAATATTATTATTCTAATTTCTCTATAGATTTCTATAAAACCACTCTAGTCACATTATCATATGCTTTCTCTAAATCAATGAATATCATGTGCAAGTCTTTTTGGTTCCTTTGTTATTCCTCCATCAATTGTTGCAAAAAGTATATAGTCTCCGCAGTCCACCTCTCAGGCATGAAGCCAAATTGATTTTCAGTGATAATTATGAGCCTCTGCTCAATATACTCTTTCATAGCTTCATAATATGGATCATGGGTTTAATCCCCTATAGTTTGCACAATTTTGTATGTCGTCTTTGTTATTATAAATAAGGATTAAAATGTTTCTCATTCACTTGTCTAGTATTATCGTAGACCTCGTGAACTCATTATACAACTTTGTGAGCCAAATAATACATTGTTTTCCTATAACCTTCCGGACCATTTTGTCATTCTTCGTCATTTTCAAAGTTTATTTATCTCCAACTCTTGAAACAAACGATAGTTCTTCCATAACATAAAGTAAGGAATCATGTTCATCCTTGAAAAGCTTGTGAAAATAGTTCTTCCATATTTCTTCAATATCTTTGTCATTCACAAAACTTTTTAATCTTCATCTTTGATGCATTTTACTTAGTTCAACTCTTTTGTCTTTCTTTCTTTACCGTTTTCAAGCATGTAGACACTTCTTTCTCATCCCTTAGTACCAAGAGATTTGTATAACCCATTATACATTTTATATTTAGCTACGCCCGTCGCTTTCTTGTTCTCTTTCTTAACTACCTTGTATTTTTCCAACTTTTAGTATTTTTACACAGAGAGAGACAATGATTTATAACATTTTTTACCTTAACTTTATCTTAGAAACTTTTGTCCCACTACCATGATTCTTTATGGGAGCAAACCTCTTGTCCCACAAATTATACCACTACATGTACCATCGGCCTTTGATTGTTTGAAAAAATATATTCAAGTTAAAAAATTAATAATTGACTATTTTTTTTACCAATCGCAGTTGATGGCACATGTAGTGGCACAACTTATGGGACAACAGATGTGCAACTATTTTTTACCCTTTGATCAAAAGCCTCTTGATTTACTTAGTTTCTCCATTAGAGCATTCGCAGTGGTTATTCTTTAGGTTTTTATTAACAGAATAAGAATATTCTTACTGTTCTTTTTATATATATGAAAATGTATTAAAGAAGCACAAGGGGGCTAACCCAATGCAAGAAAAAGATCACATAATGTTTAAATTACAAACATTCTTAATACAACACCTAGGATGTAGGCACCAAATAGAAAATGACATGGCTCTTAAACCAGTTTTAGATGAATATGAAAACCAAGATCTCACTTGGATTAATTCCAATATGTGATTGTAGCTCAAATTCTTCCCTTCAAAAATGGCTTCGTTACGCATAAGCCAAATAAACCAAACCACCGAGTACCACAACATCCTCCACATACTCCTCTCTTTTGGGTTATGGCAAAAAAGTAACATGTAGAGATAAGAAAGTGCTACTGTCACTCTTTTGAGGTAAATGAATGGGAATACCAAGCCAACTATAAAACCCCAGCCACGCCTCTATAGCTACAAGAAAAAAATAGATGATCCAGAGACTAACAATGATTCAAACAAAAGACATAGTTCAAATCATCTAGTCTAATGCTCACATTCCTTTTAGCAAGAGTTTTCTAGATAAAGCAACATACCTTTGAAGGAACACAAGAAATTCAACATTTTCTAAGCATGTTCCCCTCATCCACACAAACTGAAGAGATCAGATGAAGATAAGCTGATTTAACCAAATAATTCCCTAAATTATCCAAGCTCCACCTCCATGAATCAGCCCTATCTAACCTGCAAGAGTGATTCTGGATTAGGCTATATAAATTTGTCACCAAGGCTTCCTCACGGTCTAGTAAACTTCTTCTCCACTAAACTCACCACGTCCATTTATCGTTGCTCCAAAAACCAGAATCAGCTACCGAAACTTGTTTATTAATAGTCAAATTATACAGTTTAGGGAATAATTGTTTAAGAGATTGTTGACCACACCAAGTGTCTTCCCAAAATAGAGTTGTCCTATCGTCCCTAATTTCCTTCCAAATATAATTTTCAAACATCTTTCCTACAAAGTCATGCGTCAATCCTCCCTTCCACAAATCCTACACTAAATTGATGAAGAATTGGAAGCATTTACAACTATATTTGTGTCATACTTGGAATTTATCACAGTAACCCAAAAGGCACCAACTTTTGTTAATCTCCTCCATTTCTATTTATTAAGAAGGGAGTCATTGAATAATGACAAGTCTTTTACTCTCATACCACCTAAAATTTTGGTTTACACACAACATTCCAAGAGATCCAAGCAATACATCTTCCTCATCTTACTTTATTTTTTATTGTGACATTCTTATTTCTTGAATTTTGTTCTTAAATAAGAACAGTTCTTGGTAAATAAGAATAGTTCTTGGTGAGGAAATATGACATTTGTGTTGTGATGTACTTTATTTATTTTATACATTTTATTTATCTTATAATTTATTGTTGTAGTTTTTGTTGTATTTTGAAATTATTTTTAACATTTTAATTAATGCAAATATTTTGTTTTATTTATTCGTATCCACGTAATTTATTTTTATAATTTACAACAAAAAATATATTTTTAGTTATGATTTAATTATAATAAATTAGAGAGGTTTTTAGTTTAGTAATAAATAAATAAGTAATTATTTTTAATATTTTATTATATTTATTGTAAAATATAAAAGTGTGGGTAGATTGTGGGACTAAATAAGAATGATGTTTCCTATTGTGGGAAAAAAGTAGATATTATTCTTATTTATGAGATACTGTAATAAATAATAAAATAGTGTGTGAGACTCAGATAATAATGAACATTTAATTTACAGGTATAATGTTCTTAATATCTTCCTAATTCCCTTATTCGTCACCTCCCACGGATTACTATTACTTACTAGCACCTAGTATCTTCCTTAAATGAATGAAACAACCTCACAATTAATTTAAAAACTTCAAATTCTCATTTTTTTGGCAAAGCATCCAGATTCTCCAACTTTTTTACTCCTGCACCTCTACAACATAAGTCTCATCCATACATTAAATTGAATGGTCTAAAGTAACTAACTTTTAAAACCTTAAAAACCCACGTAAAACTTACATAGCCATCACCGCCAACCCTTTATATAGTAGTCCAACACATTAGCAATACTATTTTTGATTTCCCGATTTAGTTCATCTTCAACCATTTTTTTCCTTCTTTCTAACACCATTTCCTCCTTTTTTGTTCAACCTTTCCATTTTCTAGAACCAATACATTTTTCTATCTAATAAAAACCTTTCTTAAAGCAAATATTGTAAAGTAAATAATGGAATCTCAATATAGTTTTCTGGTTTGAGCAACAAATTGTAACTTATTATTAGATCTGAGTTTCATAATATTCAATCTTGATCGTAGATGATAGTCATCAGTGATCAGCTTCGAGGACATGAGAATCATGCATGTGATTCTCATTCCCATGAAGATATTAGAGAATGGTAGGATCCAAAATTGGATTGATAGGGTTTGCCATTGAATCAATGGAAAATGAATTTAAAAACAAGAAGTTGAGAAAAAGAAGAATTTGAATATAAGAGTAGTGCCAAAATGCTTGGCAGAACCACCACTTTCTAAGGTTTGATATGTTCAAGGCAACAACCAAGACTTTATTCCACTGTATATCATCAAGTGGGTCGAAGACATCATAAGCATAAGCTAGTTTAGTAACCAACTTAATTTACAATAACCTTATAAACCAAGAAAAAGAAACAAAAAAAAGTAACATGTTCAAAAGGATTAGTTGATTTAACTTATCAGTTCATAATCAAACAAGTTATAAACTTATAATCTTACTATTTACCATCAAAATCTAAAAGTATAATTTAAACCAAACACAAAAATGACATTGTTCAGATCTCAAGAAAAACATAATCAAATCCCAGTCTAGTCAAATTTTAAATCTAGGGTCTAAAGTTTTAAATCAAATACCATGTCAGAGTAATCAACCAAATATCTGGTACCCAGAAACGTTCAATTTCATGCAATACAGCAATATAAAATTTTCATGTTTAACTTCAATGATCACAATTGATTGACCAAGTACCACATTTTCTCCACATTTTGACATTAATTTGTAAAAATTATCATGTCCACACTCTTACTACCCACGTTTTAAGCCATTTTGGCAAATTGTACAATGACAATTCACACTAGAACAATCTAATAAAACACAAGATGTTACCAATGACTTTGATACAACATTTTGTCAAAGCATAGACCAAGCTTTCAATCATACCAAGCAGTACTGCAAAAGTATATAAACTACTCATCATCATCATCTTGGTCAAAATCCTTAACTTTCACATCTGCATCTTCTCCATACTGAATGCAGTTGTCGATTTGGGCCAATACATATTGTATACTGTCATTGAGAAAATCCAATATTAAATATAAAGAAAACCTCAGAATTTAATGACTTGAATGACTTGTACTACCCCATATGCCTAATAACAAGTAGAGTACAAAGTTTTCGGCTAGTTCACCAAAAGATGACCTACACTTAGTTTAATTCAGGAGCTAGACTTGATTGATAAAAAATTTATTAGAATTAAATAAGCATAACTTTTCAAATTAATGAACATAAACCCAATTTATAGCCTTGTGAAAATTAATCAGTAACTAGTTCTTTCATAGGCCGCCATCCATCTTGGATATATGCATACACACAAGCTACATTCAAGGTAAAACACAACAAACAAGCCTTAAATCAATTAGGTGGGATCGGCTACATGAATCGAACTACGTTATAATGCTCAAACATAAATCATATTCATTGAAAAGTAATATCTCTAATTCTTTCCTAATAGTTTTGTCTGTGGTTTTTCGTGTACTCACTCTGCCTCTAGGAATTACACTAACCTCAATTTGATCTACTCTCCTTACTGGGGCTTTTAACTATCTCCTCCATACATGTCAAAACCTCCTAAGGCATTATTCTATCATCTTTTCTACAATAGGAGTTACCCCAACTTTCTCCATAATGTATTCATTTGTAATCTTATCTTGTCTAGTCTGTTCACTCATCCAAAACAACATTATCATCTTCTCTATATTGAAATTATTCTCTTGTTGACATTTTACCACCCAACATTCAGTATCATGTAATATTGTGGATCTTATAGATGCGGTAAAATTTTCCCTTAAACTTGAATGGCACCTGGAGCGCTCTGTTATTTCATCCAGCCAACGTTATATGATTGACCTAAGATACTTAAATCTAGTGAGTCGTGGTATGGTATTATCTCCAATTTTTACCACTCCAATATGGTTTGCCGCCTCTTGCTAAACTTACACTTCATATACTGTCTTACTTCGACTGAAAGTCATGTGCCTAAACCTTGTTTCCACATTACTAGCTTCCTATTTAATATCTCTCTCGAGTCTCCAACTAGTACTTAATATCATCTGAAAAACATGCATTGTATTCAAGGTAAAACAAATGGATCAAACTCTACCCATAAGCAATTTTTCAAGTAAAAAGTTGGATATCATTAGAAGCATGTGGGATGCCTTGGAGATCCGGACGGAGTGACATGCCTCGGATGTCCACATGGAGTGAAATACAGGTTCTTGAACTATCATTAAGTTTGAATTAAAATTCACAATCACAACAACAAATTGATCATTTCAATTCCAGAGCACAGCATAATTCACATCAGAAACCTTTTCACGGTATGATTGTGAAGAAAATCGAATCAATCATATCCTTTTGGGACATAAACCTGTAGTCAGCAGTTCATACAGTACTCATTGTAATTTCTATATGTTTAGCCAAATAACCTAGAGATGCCCTTTTGCGAGATCAAGTCTGTTCTGTTATATAATCACATCTAATAGTCAAGAGTTTCAAAGAGCACTGGAAAACACAAGCTCCAAGGCTGGGTACAACTTAATTTACACATTCTACCTTTCACTTTTAATATTGTAGAATCATGCCCATCAATGACATTTATAAATCTATACTATACAAGCCAATAGAAATATAGCCCTTGCATGCTAGCAATATAAGATAATTTTATAAAAAACAATGATAAGAAGCAGACAAAAGATAGAGCGGAGTTTACCTTCTCTCCTTCCTCAGGTCCAGTGGTATAAAGCTCACCATACTATAATTATTCACCTGTTCCAGAAAAAATTAATAAATAAACAAGCTGACGATGGAATAAAAACAAGGTACTCCAGAATTTAAGCAATGCCCCTAGTAAGCCTCAATGATTAACAGAATAATCACAAATGGCAGCCATGTTGTTCATAGGATACTGGGCTCAACCAAACCACCGAGAGCGAAAACATGTAACAGAAAGGTGAGGGTGAGGGGAATAAGTAGAGAGAAAAACCAGATCTGATAAGAGCTGTTTTAAATAGAGAAATGAGAGACATAGGAGACATATGGGATTTCACAATGTTTTGCGACTAATAGCTCGAGATTGTACCACATTATACTTTTCTGGGACATTTCTGTTTTATATCTTTATTTTGTATTTCCCTTTCAGTTTTCAAACAATAAAACAGTCTTCCTTTTCCTTATGTAGGATTGAAAGTTGAAAGCTATCAGGATAGGATAGGATTCAGGAACGGACTTTAGGCAACTGTCATACCAAAAGGAAGAATGACTCCTGGGAATCTTGCCTGGAATGCAATAACCAGTCATGCATGCTAAGCATCACCCAGAGATTATGTTGATTCTTAAAATTGAGAATCAACTCAAATACCTATTAGACCATTAACTACAAAAATCAACTCTACTTCAATTAAGATTAAAACAATGCCAATAAAACTGCTATCTGATATCTCTGGTAGGACTCACTCTGGAATGCCCTAGTACATGTATCACCAAACTGTAAATTGCTCGAGAAGTACAAACAAAAATGACAGCATATCACCCAGACTTGAATCAATTAACCAGAATCATAAGTGTAAGTTACATGTCCATGTGATAGCATATTTTAAACTATAAAAGAATAGATTACACACCAGTTCAATCAAAGATTTATTCAGCTTTGCAAACTGAGGAGCCATTCGTTGATTCAATTCAGAGAGTAAAAAGGTGGGCTCAGGATCCAAGAATCTAAGAGCAAAAAAAGTACAACAAATACATTAGAATCAAAATGAACAAAGTGTTTAAAACAAATTCGGGAAACAAGGTTTTAGAGAAATGATTACTCTTCAACATCCTTTTTGTTAGTCACAAGGTCCATTTTTGAAAGGATATTAACATGAGGTAGTTCAAGTTGAACCATTGCTGAAAGGCATGCCATGCATCCACTTATAAATTTGGTCACATCTGTCATGAACTGGCAATGTTCTAAAATTATAAGAGTCAATGAAGAAAATAAGAACAGCAATTATTAGAAGTAAGAAGCAAAACTGCCACAAACCTGTGAGTCGAGCAAATACACAGCACAAACATTGAAATTTTTACTTTTCAAATGTTCCACAAAATTGCGAAGCACTGGCACATGCGAATAAAGTTCTATCTGGCCTGCAAAACATTACAAGGCTATGTTGATTGATCTCAAAGTTTTGAGGTCAGTAGCAATAAAAAACTTTATAAACAAGTATAAGGAATATTAAATTTTAGGTTAAACAAACAGGACAAGCAAGATTTTGTTCTTTTTTATTTAGGGTGTACACACTACACAGTTCATAAAAAGGCAACTGTGACAGTCTGAAGGACAGACTTTAATGTATGCATTAATTGACTTTTATATCAATATTAACATGTCACCAACATTTAATTGTAAAAAATAAAAATAATAATAATAATAATTGGGCTCACTAAGGGTGCCCCTCAGCTGATAGCTGAAGACTTATCCTTTTCAAGATGGAGAGATCACTGAAGTAGGTACAACCTCTCCCAACAAAGTCTTTTTCAATACATAGCAGGAATCGAACCCATGACATCATTCTCAAGGAACAAAGCTACATACTAAATTTGCAAGGCTATACATAACAATACAATAAGGATAAGGGACGAGCATGAATACCAGGGCAGTCAAAAACCAAGTAATCATCATCTAAATAATTGTCCAGTTCATCATTGAACCAATCATCCAGGTTATCTTCAAGGTGTCTAAACAAGATTATTAAGGCAATAAAACTTCTAATCAAATTATTCAAATAGCTAATAGCTATAGAATGTAAATAAAGGAGAGAAAAGGATGTTACACGTAAAGGTAAATGGGTGGCAAATGAGGTGCATGATAATACAGTTATACAAATGGGACACGTGTATGGTGGGAAGGAAATCAAGCAAAAACGCACAAGTGAGAGAAAAAGAGTCACCAATACTGCACTGAAGGATTACATCTGGGCAATGAAGTGAGGATATAAGGGGAAAGAAAATCAAGACATGGGCATGAAATTAGTGTGAACAATTCTTTCTCTCTCTGGCCCTACCTCTGGGATTTTCTCTGCACTACACTTTTCTTATTTTCTTTTATACTGTGATAGTTGAATTTGGTACTCATCATCATTACCTAAAAGTGGAATATTCTTCTTGTAAAGAACCACACTGCTACTAGTAACACACATATAAATTCCACAGTACTCATTATACCATTTTTTTCTGTGCTTAAACTCTATTGTTGTGATTTTTCTCTTACAAAGGAACATAGAAATAGATAGATTAAGATTGTAAATGTGATCTCCAAAGGCAATCTGACATGCAGAATTACTAGTTCAGAGAAGATTCTATCTAAAGATAGACAACATAAATGTTTTAAAAACTGATTAAAAGGATACTCCATGCAGTATACAAGACCACCATTAGGACCTAATCCAAGTTCTTCCATAACATCATCCAGCGAAATGAGTTCCCTTATATCTGTGAGCATCTCAAACCAATCGAGTCAAGCTCCACAAAAAAACAACCAAACCCACAAAGAAATATAACTCACAGCACATTCAATTTACCCATCGCGACAGGATAGTCAAAATTTTCAGCAGCAGGGTCTAGGTTCACAATATGTATTGTTCGCCGAGTAGCCACACAGTGTTCGTACAAACTTGAGCAGTAGGTAGACTAATTGAGAAAGAAAAATATACATTATATTCAAAATGAAAAGACCAAGCACATATCTGGTTTAACAGAAAAATAGAGTTGAATAAAGTAAATTACCTTGCCGCTACCAGCTGGGCCTATAACAAGTTGAGCATAACCCATGATAGCCTTATCAAATTCCAAGAAGTTTACCTCTGAAGTTCAGAAAGTGCAAAGAAACGTGATGGCTCGAAAAGTGGCAATAGATGCAACAATAATGTAAGCAGTACACCAAACCCCAATGGCGAACAACAAATTCAAGAAATCAGAGTAGGCCATAAATGGGTAGGCACCCAAGACAGAGACAGTACAAGGAAACCTGAATATTAGCAAATATCAAACCAAAAAATTAAACATTAAAAATATTATTTTTACCCAGCTTTTGTTCTCTATGCAAAATGCCAACTTTACTAGTTTTCTAGTCAATTTCACAGAAACAAAATAACAACGAAAACTGCAACCTTAAGTATTAATGTTAATATATGTTAGTACACTTTCTTCTGTTGCACACCTCTGATTAATTTCACATGCTGTTGGGTGCAATGTTATTTTATAATCTTTGTTCTTAAATCCATGCATGGTAATGAGGTTGTGGTATTCATGAAGGATCACAGTGCCAGAGCATACACAACATAAATGAACAATATTATCCATCTTCAACATATCATCCAAACTTAGCACAAGTGCATCCTTAATCAAATCATTTTCACAATAAAGAAGGTATACTTGAAGCATGCATTGATGCGCAATCATAACAAGTAGTGAGCATGTCCATCAATACTTTTCAACAATCACACCTCAATTCAAACAAAAAATACACCAAATTCAGAAAATGCCGACTTATGCACAAATCAAAGAGATAATGCTCAAGGCATAACTAAATACTTCAAGGTATTAGAGTCACCATAGCCGATGAAACATGGTAGACCTAACCCAAATTAATTATGGTTCAACCCACACACAGCACAAGCAACATTACATAAAGAAATGTCACTCTCTCAAACATTAAGGGAACAAGTGATACTTAAAACCTAAGCAAAACCCACTGAAGCAAGGTTACCCTCAAAATGATTGTCAACAAAACAACATTGCATTCAACACCACTTCACAAAACTAAACCCATCAATCAGTAATGCTCAAAACCTCGTACACAATACAAAACCCACTAAATCTCCAAACAACAGAGCAGTTCAACCAATTTTAATCCATTTCTATTCAAACATGAATCTTCAATTTCAGATGAAAAGTTCAAAGATAATGGAATTTTAAGAGTGTGGTAATTCAATCCATTAAAAACTCTCAAACAGCCCATTATGCACATACTAATCAAACCCTAACCATCAATTGAAACAAGCACCAAAAAGTTCAACAAGCCTGTCTTCGAATTTAACAAGATCAAGTGCTTAAACCCAACCAAGAATTAGGCAGCCCAGAACACAAGGCTTCGACCCGATAGGGTTCTCCAGGTCTGAGGACGATAAATGTACTCAACCTTAACAGACAGATTCTCGAAACCCCAACCAAAACTTTAAAAAGAAAAAATACTTAGAAACTGAAATAGGAAGTTACCTGAGTTAATATCTAGCTAAAGAAGAAACCTGGTGAGGGAATAGGAAGTGGTGCAGAAAGAAAAGTGGTGTCGGGCTGCACAGGTTCTCGAAGCAGAACGAAAATGAGGAGAGTTCGTGCGAAAGGGATTTTGGTGACGGAGGTTTATGCTGCGAAGAGAGAAATGTGCGGTGGGTGATGTGGAACCCGCAGTGGTTATAGAGGTGGTCGGTCGGATATGGACACGGCGGAGGGAGAAATGGGCTTGTTGTGAGGGTTCAATGAGAGATAAATAAGTGATTAAAAATGAGACAAGAAAATTGGGCCACGTCATCTATACTCACTTCCTATGGTAATAATTGTTATAGAGTTCAACTCTTCTCCAAAATTGAACCGGAAAGTAAATTTATTTTGATTTTAAATTTTTATTGAAAAGTAATTTAAAATTATAATTTTTAAAGATTAATTTTTATCATGTGTTATGATCTTCATTTAATACTAAAAGGTTGAAACAAGTCAGATCGTCTTTCAATAACTTATATAGGCTAAGTTTTTGGGAAAGGTCAACTTTAGGCTTTTCAAAAAGTTTATTCAACTTAACATATCAGACTTTAAGTCATCTAAAATGTTTATTAAGTCTAAAATATGAGACCATTTAGTTATATTATATATGTAATTTTAATATAAAAAATATAATTTAATTGTTAGAGTTAGATGAGTCTAATTAAAAGTTGGTTTATTAGTCTATTTAAATATATACATGGTAGTCTATTTCAAGACCATATAATATAGAAGACCTTTAAATAGGTCAATAGGTCAGGACAGACTTATAAATAGACCAGACCTAGGTTTTGAATTTTTTTAAATAAACTAACTTGTGAGACACATACTCTTATATTTTATATAGAATTGGTCTATTTAAGACAAAGTCTGATCTAACATATTTCCACTATTAAGTATTAAAGATGATTTGAATTCATCGCTACATGTTATGTTTTGCTTGTATTTAAAGTTCAGACTCATCGAAAGTAAAATTGTATCATGAATCGCCTATCACTAGATAAATTGAACAATTTCATAATGTTCTATCATGAATCATATTCATTGATATAATATTGATACATAAATAATTCTTAATTGTTTCGTCAATAGTTTTTCTTAGTCTCCATCTTTTTATAGGATTTAGCTTAATATTCATTTGGTTTATTTTCTGTATTGACTTATGATGGTCTTTTTCACATATGTATAGAACACTTAAGGCGCGAGTCTACCATTTTTCTACAATAGAAGCTACTTCAACTTTCTCCATAATGAATTTATTCTTAATCTTATCTTGTCTAATATGTTCATTCATCTCATACAACATTCTCATCTATGATATATAATGTTTATTCTATTGTTGATATTTTACTGCCCAACATTCGGTCTCATATAACAATGCAGTTCATATAGTTATGCGATAAAACTTTCTCTTAACCTTGAACAGTACCTTTTTATAACATATGACACTTAAAGCACTCTGCTAATTCACTTAACCTACTTGAATTCTATGGTTTTCATCTCCTTTATTGTCTTGTATGTTTGACATGAAATACCTAAATCTAGTGAGTATAGTATGGTATGATCATCAATCTTTACCCAGACATGGAATGCTTCAAGCCTCCGCATATTTTATGTTTAATTGTCTTGTCAACCCCTTTCATGGTTGGATAACCCTTTGTAACACCCCAACATATGTATATGATAACAACTTAATATTAATTTTACGTCTCATTATACAGGAATCATTCTCCCCCGACCCGATGGTCCACTACATATACTCCCCAATGCGCGAACCAAGTCCCCCTTTGGCGGCAATCCAATATATCACCCAGGGTGCAGATCATGTCCCCATGACTGGTGGTCCTAGTAAATCACCTAAGGCGTGGATCACGTCCCCCTTGGTCGGTGGTTCAATACAGCCCCCAAATATGTGGACCAAGTCCCCCTTTGGCGGTGGTCCAAAATATCACCTAGGGCGCGGACCATGCCCCCTTGACCGGTGGTCCAAGAAAATCACCCAAGGCACAGACCATGTCCCATTTGTTCAGTGGTCCAATACTCCCCTTATCAATTTCAAATTGTTTCAATTCCGATCAAGGTTATGTTGTCAATTTCAAATTACTTCAGTTTAGATCCGGACAAGGTTATCATGCTAGTTTTAGATAGTTTTAGTTCAAAACCAGTCAAAATTATCTTGTTAGTATCAGATTGTTTCAGTTCAGATTCGACCAAGGTTATGTTGTCAGTTTCAGATTACGTCAGATCTGGTCAAGTTATCTTGTCAGTTTCAGATAGTTTCAGTTCAAATTCGGTCAAGGTTATCTTGTCAGTTTCACATAGTTTAAGTTCAGATCTGGTCAAGGTTATCTTGTCAGTTTTAGATAGTTGCAATTCAAATCCAGTCAAAATTATTTTGTCAATTTCATATTGTTTCAGTTTAGATCTGGTTAAGAGTCTTTTGTCAGTTTTAGATTACTTCAGTTCAGATCTAGTCATGACTACCTTCTCTAGGTTTGAATTAATTAATTAATTAAGGTTAGAACTGGTCAGGTTATATCGTCACTAATAAGAGTTATCTTATTTATGTACAATAAGAAAAGAAAAATCACAAGATCAAGTGTACCAAAAAGGAAATTCATTAAAAAGGACATTACAATGCCCTACTTTATTACACGGCAACCAAAGGCCAGACCCCTAGACCTAACCACCCTTACCAGGAATCGACAACTTAACAACTTTGTCGTACGGGTCATGTGACAGCAATTCCCTGTCAGCAACGTAGTTGATAATATCCATCCATGACATGTCCTTGTTTGGATGCACCAAACGAATCTAGCCCATGGCATTGTCCTAGGCAGTCTGGACAGCCTCCCCGGTAAAAGTAGAAAGGGTGACATTCTCCTCAGCCACAACAATATTCTCCTCAGCCAAGGCAGCCTTCTCCTCAGCCAGGGTGATTTTCTCCTTCTCCAAGGCCTCTACCCGGGCCTTCAAGGCGTCGACCTCTCTTGTGAACCAGATGATATCACCCTGGCCGAAAGCAAGGGCTTCCAGAGCAGCCCAATCACTATCTTCAGACAACTTTAACTAATTGTTCAGCTACCTAATCTCGACCTCAACCTCTTCTAATAAGTAGTCATAGACGCTAGTGCTTCCTCGACTGCACGAGATTGTTTGGCGTCGTCACATCGGAGAGGCATGTCAAAGAGCTGTTGGCTGGCCACCATGACATCGAGTTCCAGCTCCATTTTCTCAGCAACATGGATCTCCCTCGGCCTTTGGAGGTCAGCAGAGTGTTGTTCCTGATGGGTCACCACTGTCTCATCCTCCACTCGGCTGACCAACACATCATCCCCTTCTAGATACTTAGCCATTGAAGCCATTAGTACCAAGGATACCCAAAATTGCCTCAACATCTTAGAGAGGGTGATTTCGTCTAGAACCTCCTTCACCCATAGGGTTACCAAGTTATGATCTACAACTCAGGGGATAACGTAAGTAGAAAATGGTCGGTTGCTAGACCGGGAGGCTGAAGCTTTTCCCTTTCTTGGCGTTGAGCAGTAGGTCGGGGTGGAGGAGGAGCTGATGAATCAAAAAGAATAACGGCCTTAAAGAGGAGGAGGGCACATCCTCAGTCAAGTCGACCCCGACTCTTCTAGGAGAGAGACGAGGGTAGGTTGCATGACATGACTAAAGTCTTCCTAAGCCGGAGGAGGAGGTGGAAGATTAATATCCTGGTAGGAAGTTGCGGTCGTATCACTCCTCTAACGAGAAGAAGAAGTAGAAGAGGTGCCCCGAGGGTGTTTCCTTGAAGATCCATCTGTGCTCTGTTGGGTCACTCTGGCGAATAGTTGGTGCTTGTAGTGTTTACTACCTATGTCCACTACAAAATAACAAAGAAAAAATGTGAGTCTTATAACAAACTAGTCAGGTAAAATGCATAATGTAGTAGCTGACCGATTACCTACCTACGATTTGTTCGAAGGTTGTGTCGCCCTCGTAAAAAGTATTGCAGGGCAACATTGCACCCTCGTCAATTCAACCCAGCATTTCTTGGGTTGCGTCCAACTCCGGGCTCGTGAGACTATCCTCGTTGAAGGAATACTTCTTGGCCAGCCACTAATGAAGATCGTTGTTTGAGGCGAATGGAAAGTGATGTTCCCCACCCAAGCCAAACACCCATATGTGGCTGGATCCCTGGATCTCAACCTGGTAGAAACCCATCTTCCAATTGTTAAACGAAGAATCGAAGAGGGTGAACAATGCATCTTTATTCTTAGATTGAAGACACGTCCACCCTTGGCGGCATTCTTTCTCTTCGTCCCAGTTAGTGCTGTGAGTTACCCACAACATCGAGAAGAACAACTTCACCGTGCAAGGGTAGCCCTTGACGTGGCAGAAAAGACCGAATGCTCGGATGAAGCCCCAAACATTTGGATGCAACTAAGATAGGGCCACCAGAAGGTGGTTCAACATGACCACACTCTAGTTATCTAGAGGAAGACGAAGCCAAATCTTCTGAGAGTACACATTATACATGTAGAAACTATAACAGTCTCCCTTCTTAGCCAGAAGATTCCTGCAAACCTTCTTGTCCTTTCGTGGGGCTAGTAGGGCAACATTGTTCATTGGTCATTATAGGGGGTTGAATTTAGGCTTGGTCCCACAGGGTTGATCATGAGTCATATATAACTATTAAGAGGGGCCGACATTCTTAAGATCTTAATACTAAACTCCTACTAGTACTTGGGGAGCCTTTTGCATATCCTAGAATCCTAGAAGATAACAAAGACTAGTTAGTAAGTTGAATTACCTTATGATCACTCAACTAGACTTTGCATTTGATTTTTTTATATTGATCAAATTTCTCCCATCTCATGATAGTTATATGGATGTAGATATTCGAATTCTGAGGTATGTCAAGATTCCTAGGATATATGTAAATAATCGTCACTTTGAAGTGATAGATTATTTTGATGCTGGCTGAGATGTATGCTACTTATCGACACAAATAAAATATGATAATGCTTTTACTGAGAAGAACCTATCATGGAAAAGGGTAAGGGATCCCAATTGGTAACATATTTAAGCAGTGTAAGCAAAAATATTATCTCAAATGTACTATTTTTCGTATCTTTGAGCATTTGTTATAAGAAATTGACTCATCTTTTTCTTCTTCTTTAACCAGATGGTCGAAAGCAACACTAGATCATGATTTAACGATTTCTTATATAGAGAAAAGTATCCAACAACACTGGATCTGAGGAACTTTATAATATGTCACATGTTTAAGTTTAAGTGTGGCTTATTTATAAAAGTACTCCACTTCTTACATATTTAGTGTTAGTATTAAGGCATCTTTGAGTGGAAATTTTCAAGACGAAGTAATTTGAAGAAAAGCAACCACAATAATTTGTTATTAGTTATCAATAATTTAGAAGATGAACACCAACCCAAAGTCACGACCTCCATTTTTTAGCTTCATCTCTCTTAATAGTTATATATGACTCTTGATCAAAGAAGTGCCACATGGTGAGACCATCGTGGGATACACAAATGTGTTCTTGAATACTCCCAAAGACATAGAATTACAATGATCCACTACTAGACCGTGTATGAACCCACAACTGTGGATCGATATTCTAAAGTAAAATCTATAAATTGGGTTTATGTACTTTTCGGGTTACATATTGGGTTTGAGTATGTAGGATGGTATATACAAACATGTTATTTAAACCCTAAGTGTACTTTAGTGAGACATGCTTGAGTGCTTGAGCTTGAGAAAGTATTAGTTGTAGCTTGTAATCTTATTCTCTAATATGTATTAGTAGTCGTTCAATGGTTTCAAGGATATTTACATAATTGGTTAAATCTCATTAATAAACCTCTTATATTATTATCTTATCTTTATTTTATGCTCATTTACTAGATTGTTTATTACATGTGATGCCCCATGGTTACTTTTGTTGTACAAATTATTGATATTAGAATAACTTGGTTGCTCATGGCTTGTTTTTGCAGCACCACAATTAGTATCAGAGCCAATTGGTACATGAATCTTAATCTATTGATGTGAACCTAAGTAATCCCAAGTTGGATAATGATGAACTAAGAGACATTAGTGGTCCCATGACAAGGGCAAGGGCCAAAAGGGTACCCGATGGGTTTACTCATGAAAGGCATCAAGGAGAGTGCTCCAAGATCATACCAAGGGAGTTCTCACTTCATTCTTTGTGTAACTCTGAATATTGGCCAAAATGAGGAAAATTTTGGACATGGTCGTGCCCCACGATATGGCCAGGCTGTATACGCCTCTGTCCGAAATTTCCAAAAAACTTAATTGGGACATGGTCGTGTCCCAAGGTATGGTCAGGTCCACACAAAAATGCGGGAAAACTTGTGGCGTGTCAATTTTAATATTTCATATTTGTTTTTGCTAGTTTCTAACTTGTTTTTATTCATTTGAATTCATAATAAAGGCATCCTTTAAGAGTGTACACTTGCATTAATTACTGCCAGCACATTAAAGTTGGAGAGAGATTTCACTTAATGCATATGAATGGGGAACTAAAGCATGTTAATTATGGTGTGATTTTCGTGCAAATGCACCCAGCCAAGTTCGATGCACAATTCAAAGCCTCAAAAGCTACCTTAAACTCGTGAGTACCATGGCAATCAACGGTGGCAGAATTTCCCCAAAAGAATCAAAGACTCCTATGCCAAATGCATCCCTTCTTTCACTTGGCTGAAACACTTCAAGGAATCCAAAGCTTCTAGTATTTCTCTTTGTAATTTAATTACTTAGGAATTCCCATGTGGGATTATGCCTTCATTATTTCGTGTCCAACATGGCTGGAATGGGTCCAATGTAACCAGCCATGTAGTAGATTTAATCTAGTCCAAAAATAAGTCTTGATTCATGGTAGGGTCACGTGGGAACCATCATGGTTTGCCTATAAGTGTACTTCTATTTTGTTGAATGAAACTAAGTTTGTTTAAGTTAAAAATTGAGGAATAGTTCTTTGTGTGAGAGCTTTGTCTTCTCCAAACTTCTTGGTTGAACCAAGATTAAAAGTTCTTGTGGCGAACATCGCCCGACTTATAAACACCCAAGTGTTGCAGAGCCTGCCACCCCATTTCTTATCCATCTTCTTTTATCATACAATAACAATCCGCTGCCTTGCAGCACCACAATTAGTATCAGAGCCAATTGGTACATGAATCTTAATCTATTGATGTGAACCTAAGTAATCCCAAGTTGGATAATGATGAACTAAGAGACATTAGTGGTCCCATGACAAGGGCAAGGTCCAAAAGGGTACCCGATGGGTTTACTCATGAAAGGCATCAAGGAGAGTGCTCCAAGGTCATACCAAGGGAGTTCTCACTTCATTCTTTGTGTAACTCTGAATATTGGCCAAAATGAGGAAAATTTTGGACATGGTCGTGCCCCACGATATGGCCAGGTTGTGTATGCCTCTGTCCGAAATTTCCAAAAAAATTAATTGGGACATGGTCGTGTCCCAAGGTATGGTCAGGTCGTGCCCACACAAAAAAATGTGGGAAAACTTGTGGCATGTCAATTTTAATATTTCATATTTGTTTTTGCTAGTTTCTAACTTGTTTTTATTCATTTGAATTCATAATAAACGCATCCTTGAAGAGTGAACACTTGCATTAATTACTGCCAGCACATTAAAGCTGGAGAGAGATTGCACTTAATGCATATGAATGGGGAACTAAAGCTTGTTAATTATGGTGTGATTTTCGTGCAAATGCACCCAGCCAAGTTCTATGCACAATTCAAAGCCTCAAAAGCTACCTTAAACTCGTGAGGACCATGGCAATCAACGGTGGCCGAATTTCCCCAAAAGAATCAAAGACTCCTATGTTAAATGCATCCCTTCTTTCACTTGGCTGAAACACTTCAAGGAATCCAAAGCTTCTAGTATTTCTCTTTGTAATTTAATTACTTAGGAATTCCCATGTGGGATTATGCCTTCATTATTTCGTGTCCAACATGGCTTGGGTCCAATGTAACCAGCCATGTAGTAGATTTAATCTAGTCCAAAAATAAGTCTTGATTCATGGTAGGGTCACGTGGGAACCATCATGGTTTGCCTATAAGTGTACTTCTATTTTGCTGAATGAAACTAAGTTTGTTTAAGTTAAAAATTGAGGAATAGTTCCTTGTGTGAGAGCTTTGTCTTCACCAAACTTCTTGGTTGAACCAAGATTAAAAGTTCTTGTGGCGAACATCGCCCGACTTATAAACACCCAAGTGTTGTAGCTCATACCACCCCATTTCTTATCCATCTTCTTTCATCATACAATAATAATCCGCTGCCAAATTTCAACATCAAAATAGCCCAGAAAAATATGGGCAAAGTCAAGCACCAATCAAGATAGATCATTACCAAGAACTTCCAAAAGTGGTTCACATCAAGTGGTATCAGAGCTAAGGCTCTTGCTTGGTGTTAAAATTGTTCTTTGTTGGTTGTGTTCTTCTGTTTTCTTTCTTCTTACAAAAAAAAATTCAAAAAAAATAGTGTCAAAGTCCAAAACAGAAAACAAAAGTGTCAAAAGTTCGAAAATCCAAAACAATTCGTGTCACAACATTTCTTGGTAAGTTTGGGTGTTTTCTTTCACAAATTCTTGGTTCTACCCTTGGTTCATTCAAGAGGGCCATGGAGCAGAATGAGTGTTGGGAGATACATTTTCCATAAATTATTGAGTGAAACACAAGTGAGTGTTGAATGATACATTTTCCACAATTTTGTTTTGAGTGAAACACAATTAAGTTTGGTGAATATGTCTAATGAAAGTGAGAGTCCACCATTGTCCCCAAGGACAACAACACTTCATGCCATGATGGCAACACAATTCCAAACCTTAGATGGAGTAAATGAGAGTGGAGTATGATAGGAGGCTTGGATTTCATGCAAACGATTATTCAAGTGATGAGGAGGAAGGGGGAAGGAGGAGAGCAAGAAGAGGAGCACGTAGGGAAAAGAGACACGAGGAGGATAGGCTTGAGGGGGTCAAAATAAAGGTTTCTACCTTTATTGGGAAAAATGATCCAGAGGCATACTTAGAATGGAAGCTCAAAATGGAGCAAGTCTTTGAGTGCAATTCTTACCATGAGAATCAGAAGGTTAAGGTGGTTGCACTTGAATTCAAGGAATATGCCTTGATTTGGTGGGATCAACTTAACAAGGAGAGAAGGAGGATAGGAGTCGAACCTATTGATTCATGGGATGAGATAAAGTTGCTCATGAGAAGGAGGTTTATCCCTAGTTCTTACCGAAGGGATATTCATAACAAACTCCAAAGACTTACTCAAGGGTCTAAGAGTGTTGATGAAAACTTTAAGGAAATGAAATTAGCTTTACTAAGGTCCAATTTCGAGGAGGATAGTGTGGCTACCATGGCTAGGATTTTGGATGGATTAAACCAAGATATCCAAGATGTTGTTGAATTGCAACATTATGTTAAATTAGATGACTTGGTTCAACAAGCCATGGAAGTGGAGCAACAATTAAGGAGGAAGAAGTCAAAATTTTCCTCAAGTTCTAGTTCCAAGTTTCAAGCTTCACAGTGGATAGACAAGTCCAAGAAGGAGGGAGGACCATCAAAAGATGGTACACCTAGTACCAAGGAGGCCGTGGCCACAATCCAAGGCAAGCAACAAATGGGGTCCAATCAAAGGAGTCGAGATGTGAAATGTTTCAAATGCTTAGGCCTTGAACATATTCCTTCTCAATGTCCCACTAGGAGAACTATGATCATGAAGAATGGAGAAGTGGAGTATCAATTTGAGGCTTCTAGCGATGAGGAGGATGATCATGGAGAGGAGGATGATGCCATTCCCGAAGGAGATTTGTTCATGGTGAGGAGGCTCTTAGGAAGCCAAATCAAAGAGTATGATGCAAGTCAAAGGTAAAACATCTTTCACACAAGATGTTTAGTGGATGGTAAGCTTTGTTCTTTAATAATCGATAGTGGAAGTTGTGCAAATATGGTTAGTGCAAGATTGGTGTCAAAACTTAATCTTGTGACTAAGTCACATCCCACTCCTTACCGATTGCAATGGTTTAGTGAGGTAGGGGAGATGCTTGTTAACAAGCAAGCTGAAATTCTATTTTCAATTGGAAGGTATGAGGATTCGGTTTTATGTGATGTTGTTGACCTGGAGGCTAGCCACTTACTCTAGGACCGACCATGGCAATATGACAAGGGAACCACCCATGATGGGCGTTGCAATAAGTTCTCTTTTCAGCACCAAAACCGGAAGGTGGGGCTATCTTCATTGTCACCTAGACAAGTTGGTGAGGATAAAAAAAAATTGAGAGAAAAGATTGAGATGGACAGAAAAAAGAGGGAGAGAGAAAATTTGTGTGAAAATTTGAGTGAAAAGAAAGTGAAAATGAGTGGAAAGAAGGATACACACAAAGTTAAAAAGAGTGAGCTTGTGAAAACATATGGGTATATGGCAACCAAGGGGGAAATAAAACATGCTTTGGTTTCAAAGCAACCTTTGTACCTACTTTTTAGTAGGGAGTTTTATCTAACCACTAACCCTTCTAAGAAAAGAGAATTGCCTTTGTTTGTTGAAAACTTGCTGTAGGAATTTGGCGATATCTTTCCTAAGGAGGTACTTGACAGTTTACCACCTTTAAGGGGCATTGAGCATCAAATTGATCTCATACCCGATGCATCTCTACCTAATAGGCCAACCTATAGGTGTAACCCCACTTAAACAAAGGATATTCATAACCAAATTGGGGAGTTGATGCAAAAAGGATGGGTTCAAGAGAGCCTAAGCCCTTGTGTTGTTCCACTTATCTTGGTACCCAAAAAGGATGGCATATGGAGGATGTCTACTGATTGTAGAGCTGTGAGAAATATAATGGTAAAGTATAGACATCAAACCCAAGGTTGGATGACCTTTTGGACAAGTTATATGGTGCCACCACCTTTTCAAAAATCGATTTAAAAAGTGGCTACCATCAAATTCGGATCCGAGAAGGTGATGAGTGGAAAACTGCCTTCAAGACCACTTATGGTTTATATGAGTGGCTTGTCATGCCATTTGGGCTAACTAATTCCCCAAGCACTTTTATACGTTTAATGAACCATGTTCTAAAGGAGTTTTTGGGTAAATTTGTTGTTGTCTACTTTGATGATATTCTAGTTTATTCTAAAACCTTAGATGAGCATCGTGAACATCTCAGGGTTGTTTTGCTGGTTTTAAGATGTCGTGACCCGATTTTCGGTTGGAAGATCGACTCTACAACTTAGGAAGATGCGATCTCGATTTCTACCTCTCCCAATTGATTTGGAGTCGCCACTACGTTTTTTGCGGTTAAAATGTAGAAAACTCTCTAGTAAGCCCAATTGTGATAAAAGTGGTCTTTAAACAAAGATCTAAGCTCGGGAGTCAATTACGGATCAGGGAAGGTATTAGCACCCCGTTCGCCCGTACTAAAACGGTACCCTCGCTAATAACATGGACTTTTATACCCTTAAACAAATTCATCAAAAATCTAATTGTTAAAACAAAGTATTTTATTTTTATACTTGTGTCTGACAAGAGTTTATCTTGCTCCTACGTATCCCTGGGTACAATAAAGAAATCAAGACTATGTAGTTCTGGTTAAAAAATTGTTTGGTTAATTCGTTCGATTTGGTTTGACTTGGAAAACATTGATAGATTTGAAAGTATTGATTTGTTGAGTTGATGAATTTGAAATTGTTTAAATATATATAATTGTTTTAATTCGGTGGAACTAATAGTTTAGAAATGGTATTGGTCGTAGACCTTCTTCCAATTTTGAGGAAAGTTAGAGACAACTCAAACCATAACCTTACTATAAAAATTCCATAATTCATTTAGGTAAAATAGGTTTTGATTATATTTTTAAATGGAATTAATTTCTTAGAGACGGTGTTGGTCGTAGACCTTCTTCCCATTTCCAGAGAAGTTAGAGACGACTCGAACCACAACTTTACACATGATAAAATAATCTTTATTAAGACAAATATTAGTGTAATTTAGATTAGAGTATACTATTGTTTAATAATCATAAGATATTTTTTGTGCCATAATAGTCATGAGATATAAAACTTACTAGTCCATTTTCATTTTACTAAAACAACACAAACAATTGATGTTGGAACAAATGAATAGAAATAAAAGATGAAGATGCAAAGGGATTATTAGATAAAAGGGATGGAATTAGGTAAAAGGGGTTACCCTATTTACGCAGAGCCATCAAATTGTGAAGGGAAAGGGAATTCGAATCCCTAATCCTCAATTCCTCCTCCAATGGCCATGGCTTCAGCTTCCAAAGGAGGTGGTGGCGGGTTATGCCTTGCCGGTGGCGCAACTCCAGGCTTATGTCTCATTCTCCAAATCTCTTGGTGGTTCATGGTGGTTATCTCCTCCTCTACTCCTCTTTCTTCTTCATTCTTAATGGTGATGGACAAGGCCACCGTCTCTCTTTGTCTTCTCCATTTCTCTCACGACAAGGGGAATTGAAATCCCCAACTCCACTTTCATCCTCTCCGATGTTGGCTTTAAGTTGGTGGGGGAAGACGATGGTGTCAACCCCCTAAGGTTTCAACGGCTACGTTGTGGCCACAAAGCCATTACCCCAAATTTGAATCGGGTGGTTCATGACGGACCAGCCTCTCTCCAATGGGTTACGGTGATTCCGAATTGGGTAATCATCGCTTTATTATTTCTTTTTCAACTCATTGCCTTCTATTGATTCCGGTTTTCTTATCTTTTCATGAACTCATACAATTTCAATCGATCTTTACAAAATGATAATCTAGAGTCGTTAATGGTTGAACTGAAACCGATTAAAGAGTACCGACGATATATGCCGCAACGACTAAGTCGGGACGTCTTCCTTCAGTGGATATTTACGGTGGCTCGAAGGAGAGGTAATTACTTTCCTTATTTCTCATGAACCTTCACCCTTCGTATGAGACTCATTAGCGTTCCAGATTAGTAATAACAAGGGAATAATCCCTTTTTTATTGGAATTTTGGCTAATCCTATTGATGGTACTAATTGGTGGAAACATATAGACTAAAACAAATTTCAATCATGCTTTTTTATATTCCAATCCACTATATGTATATGGGTTTCTGATTGTATGATCTATGTTGTTGTATGATGTATATGTCATTGCCCTCCATTCTGATGTATATGACACGGGAAAAGTGTCTGAATGCTCAAATTTCCACCTATTCGTGTGCTTATGAATTATCTAGGCGATGTGTTTGATATCAGTATGTTATATATGTGTAGATAGACGGCTTGTTGATATAGATATGTTGATGCGTATATGTGTATGTTTGTATGATGTATGTGTGGGTCTACTTTGTCCCTTGATTTATGATGCATGTGAAATATTACTCTATCTCCGGGTTGCTTTCTCTTGAATTCATGGAGGTTTCTCTCTGGTTATGGCCATATGAGTAGGTGTGATATATGATCTCTCTATGTGTTACTCTTTTTCTCTATCTTTGTTCTCTATTTTTTTTCTGTTGCCATAATGTATGCGTATGTGTAATCTCCTATGATTTTCTTATGGCTGTGTGTTGTTTGTGAAGTATTGCATCCTTTTTATAATCGTTTGAAGGCAGAACCTTAGGCTACCAATTTTAATTTAGTAACCTGCAAGGATTATGCTCCATGATTGCCCTTTATTGCTGCAATTAAGCTGATTCTGTAACTGAAATGGTTGATTATGGGCAATAGGAAATTGTTGGGGATTTTAGCCTGGCCCCTTTTTATGCTGATTGAGGGCCCCCTCTTGGGGTGCCAACGTGCACCCCTCTACCTTTTAAGTGTTTATGATGAATTGCTAATCATGATGATTTATATGCATAACTGAAAACGTTAATTCCTATTCTGCATCTTTTTGAAATCATTGATGTGGCTGACTCCTAGCATTTTTCCTCTACTAATGCCTCAAAGTGTAACTGAAAGATAGAAAAATTCTTGATTTGCTTTCCCTGCATTTCCTCTTTGTAACCCATGGTTGGTTCCCTCCTCCTTGCATTAATTCTGTAAATGCTCTTAATATTTGTTGTTTGATGTTTCTGATTTATTCTCTCATGGATCATTTGTCTTTTTCTTCACCTTTCGGTTTCTTCTTATGCTTATGTTGGTCATTAGTAATAACAAAAGGCGATGTTCTTTTTTTTGTTTTGTTTTGGTTTAGATTTGACAAAAGGAGATTCTGGAGTTCCAACTCAAAATTGTTCAACAAAGACAAAATCCTTTTGATGGGTCCTTGTTCATGCTCTTATTTTGGTGGTTGTTCTTGAATCACCACTATTTGGGTTGTGGTTTTCGTCATTTTTGTTTTGCTATGAGGATTTGGTGCACAAGCTTCAATGGTTTGTTGTAATTTGGATGCGCAATTATTGAACTCATGATTCTAGCGCTAGCCTTAGTGTATCAATGAAGACCAAATTAGGTTGAAAAGACATGCGGCTTATTGTTTTATGAATTCATCAAGAAATCTCTTGATTTAATGCCAGTATATTTTGTACTATGTACACTTTTATTTCAAATCTGAGCCACTATTGTAGGGTAAGTGGTGTAGGTTCTTGAGTAACTTTATGATAACACTAATAAACTAGCGCTTTAATTCTCAATTTGTATTGTTATTATCAAAACATATGTCCGGCGTCCTAGTTTGGTGGAATGCTTATATCAGTAACAATGACTAAATTATCAAAAAATAGAAAAGTGCAATGGTAGTAACTATAAATTTTACACATTTAGATTGACAAAAAATGATTTAGAAAGAAACTACAAAGCTGGAAAATTTCTCCTTGTTGAGCATTAAATTGCTATTTTATAGATTATCCACCACCCTGAAGGTATAAACCGAAAGAGTATCATCAATAAGTCTAAATGTACCATTGCATTATGGATTACTTTACATCACGAGAAAGATACCGGGTAGGATAAAATTGAGTGTTCACATAAGAAAAAAAAGTTATATGCTAATATTGAAAAATGCACTTTTTGTGTTGATCATGTGATTTTTCTTGGATTCATGATAAATGCGAATGGGGTCCATGTGGATTAAAAGAAGATAAAGAGCATCCAGGATTGGCCTACTCCAAAAACCGTGACTGAGGTGAGGAGCTTCCATGGCTTAGCAAGCTTCTATATGAGGTTTGCTAAGGATTTTAGTACCTTGGCATCACCCTTAATGAGCTTGTAAAAAAGAATGTTGTCTTTCATTGGGGTGAGAGACAAGAAGAGGCATTTAACAAGCTTAAGACCAAACTTATTAGAGTACTTGTTTTAATGCTTCCAAAATTTGCTAAATCATTGGAATTGGAGTGCGATGCTTCTAACATTGAAATTGGATCTATTTTGATGCACTTGGCCACCCAATCTCTTATTTTAGTGAGAAATTAAGTGGAGCAGTCCTTAATTACTCTACTTATGATAATGAGTTGTATGCTTTGGTAAGGACACTACAAACTTGGCAACACTACCTTTTTTTAAAGGAGTTCATGATTCATAGTGATCATGTGTCCCTTAAATATCTTAAGGGCCAAGGTAAGTTGAAAAAAAGACATGCAACATGGGTTGAGTTCTTGGTGTATTCTCATATGTGGTAAATCATAAGAAAGGCAAAGCCAATATGGTGGTCGATGCTCTTTCTATGAGGCACACGTTGCTCTCCACTTTTGAAACCAAATTGTTTGCTTTGGAATGCATCAAGGAACAATATGAGCTTGACAAAGATTTTTCACAAATCTATGTTGCTTGTATGCATTCGGCCTATAATGGGTATTTTAGGCACAATGACTTTTTATTCAAAGAAAAACAATTGAGTGTGCCTAAAAGCTCCATTAGGGAAGTGTTGGTGAGGGAATCCCATGAAGGGGGTCTAATGGGGCACTTTGGTGTTCAAAAGACTCTGGACATGTTAAAAGAACATTTTTATTTGTCATGTATGAAACAAGACATGCAAAACTTTTGTGAAAGGTGTATAACATGTAAAAAGTCCAAGTCAAGTGTCATGTCATATGGCCTTTACACCCCATTAACTATCATAGATTCACCTTCGATGGATATATCCATGTATTTTGTTTTAGGGTTGCCTAGAACAAAGAAGGATAATGATTCAATATTTGTGGTTGTTGATCGATTTTCTAAAATTGCATACTTTATCCCATGCAAGAAAGTTGATGATGTTAACCATGTTACTGATTTGTTTTTCAGGGAAGTAGTTAGATTCCATGGTCTTCCATAAAGTATAGTAAGTGATAGGTACACAAAGTACCTTAGTCACTTTTGGAGGACCCTATGGGGGAAGCTTGACACTAAGCTTCTCTATCCGACCACTTGCCATCCTCAAACGGATGGGCAAATTGAGGTTGTCAATAGGACTCTTTCCATCCTCCTAAGGGCCGTGATAAAAATAATATAAGGACATGAGAGGAATGTTTACCACATGTTAAGTTTGCCTATAATAGAGCAACTCAGAGCACTAATAACTTTTCACCTTTTGAAGTTGTGTATGGGTTTAACCCATTAACACATCTTGATTTATTACCAATTCCTAATGATTCTATTTTGAAGCATAGGGATGGATGGGCTAAAGTGAAGTATGTCCAAAAATTGTATGAGCAAGTCAAGGCTCAAATCGAGAAAAGGAATGCAAGTTATGCAAAGCAAGCTAGCAAGGGGCGGAAGCAAGTGGTATTTCAACCCAGAGATTGGGTTTGGGTACATATGAGGAAGGAAAGGTTTCCTGAACAAAGGAAATCCAAACTCCTTCCTAGAGGAGATGGCCCATTTCGTGTGGTGAACAAAGTGAATGATAATGACTATAAGCTTGAACTTCCAAGTGAGTATGGTAACATAAGTGTCACCTTCAATGTTTCTGATTTAACTCCTTTTGATACAGGTGATGGCGAACTCATTTGGATAATGATGAACTAAGAGGCATTGGTGGTCTCATGACAAGGGCAAGGGTCAAAAGGGTACAAGATGCACTAGGATTACTCATGAAAGGCATCAAGGAAAGTGCTCCAAGATCATACCAATGGAGTTCTCACTTCACTCATTGTGTAACTCTGAATATTAGCCAAAATGAGGAAAATGTTGGACATGGACGTGCCCCAGGACAAGGCCAGGCCATGTACGTCTCTGTCCGAAATTCCCAAAAAAAAATAATTGGGACACGACCGTGTCCCAAGGCGTGGCTAGGCCGTGTCCACCAAAAAAATGCGGGAAAACTTGTGGCGTGTCAATTTTAATATTTTCTATTTGTTTTTGCTAGTTTCTAACTTGTTTTTGTTCATTTGAATTCAGAATAAAGGCATCCTTAAAGAGTGAACACTTGCATTAATTACTGCCAACATATTAAATCTGGAGAGAGATTATACTTAATGCATCTGAATGGAGAACTCAAGCATGTTAATTATGGTGTGATTTTCGTGCAAATGCATCCAGCCAAGTTCTATGCACAATTCAACGCCTCAAATTCTACCTTAAACTCGTGGGGACCATGGCAATCAATGGTGGCCGAATTTTCCCCAAAGAATTAAAGACTCCTAGGCTAAATGCATCCCTTCTTCCACTTGGCTGAAACACTTCAAGGAATCCAAAGCTTCTAGTATTTATCTTTGTAATTTAATTACTTAGGAATTCCCATGTGGGATTATGCCTTCATTATTTCGTGTCCAACATGGGTAGAATAAATCCAATGTAACCAGCCATGTAGTAGGTTTAATCTAGTCCAACAATAAGTCTTGATTCAGGGTAGGGTCACGTGGGAACCATCATGGTTTGCCTATAAGTGTACTTCTATTTTGCTGAATGAAACTAAGTTTGTTTGAGTTAAAAATTGAGGAATAGTTCCTTGTGTGAGAGCTTTGTCTTCTTCAAACTTCTTAGCTGAACCAAAATTAAAAGTTCTTATTAAGAACCAAGTTCTTGTGGCGAACATCACCCGGCTTATCAACACCCAAGTGTTGCGATGCCTACCACCCCATTTCTTATCCATCTTCTTTTATCTTACAATAACAATCCGCTGCCAAATTTCACCATCAAAATAGCTGAGAAAAATGTGGGCAAATTCAAGCACCAATCAAGATAGATCATTACCAAGAACTTCCAAAAAAAAGGTTTCCATCATCTATGTATCATATTCATGACGAATTTCAATGGAAGTGATAATCTTGGATTGTTGCAAATAAAGATGAAGGAGGTGTTATTGGCTAGTCACACTACATGAGAAAAAGACATATGATATGGATTGACTAGTCTCATCATAAGTCACTACCATGGTGGTTGTTCTAACACATAGTTTCAAGGACTACTTTGTCACAAAAAAGGAAATCGTTGACATTAAATGGAGAATAAACGTAGACCACTAGAAACAAAACTCTTAAAATATGCAACCAACAAACCATGGGTACAATGATAAGAAGGCATACCTATATTTATACTTTAGAGTCAAAATTGTAGACACTTTTGCTTATCCAAAAAGGTAAGAATACCTTTAGTAATACCAAACAAAATCTAGGCCTTTTGCTTCCACAAAGAATCCATAGAAAATGATGTTGGAATTAATTTGGTTAGTGTTCCTGATTTGTGCCTCGTCCCGAAACAGTGCGCTACTATGGATTGTGAAATACCTACACAACACTGAAGAGCAAAGGAAGAGGACACACTATGCCAAAGTTGTCATTCAACAACACTTATTTTAGATGTATAATAGTGTTTTCATGCGCTTTCTGTTTGACCGCAGTAGTATATGGTCATCATTAACAGCGCTTCACAAACGTTGTTGTATTGATTATATACCACAGCACAACACATAAAAAGCGTTGTCATATATTGCATCAATACAACAACGCCTCGTCCACAAAGCGCTGTCATATAGTGGATCAATACAACAATGCATCGTTCACAAAGCGCTGTCATATAGTCCTAAATAAACAGCGCATTTTATAGATCTTATTAACAACACTTGTTGTTGTGATGTTGAAGTTCATATATTTAACAGCGCAATAACAGAAAAGCATTGTTGTATTATTCATAAATTTTCCCAAACAACACCTTAATACAACAACGCATCACATGCATAGCGCTATTGTATTAATAATGTACCACAACGCTTTCTATAAAAAGCGTTGTTATAGTTATTCTTTAACTATAACGCATGTCAGAGCTTCCCCTAGAATTCTCTGTTGATTAGTATAAATTAATATATGCATATACATTTATTAGCAGAACAAACATTCTCAACAACACATACATTTATACATTCTGAACAACACAGACACATTAATACAGGCCAGAAGTTTATTTTATTAAACATCAATATAATACAAAATACAAACAATGAATATCATGTCAATTATGTTTTGACAGAGTACATAATTACAAACAAAAAAATTACATAAATTACAAAGAAACAATATTATACAAATTACAAACAATCAAAATTATACAAAGACTACTTGCATCTATTTTTTCCTTTTCTTTGATTGTTTTTGTCTTTTAGGGTCATCATTGTCTGAAGGAGTATATTGATTTACCCAAAACCCTTCATCGTGATCATCTCTTGAATATAAATCATCATCCATAGTTGGTCCGCTCTCACGCGACTGATATGTCACAAAAAAGGACCATCTTCATCAATATCTTCATATTCTTGGTCATCAATATTATTGACGATTGTTTTATTAGTTAAAAGAACAATGAATCATTTCATATCAGCTCCAGCTGGGTCACTAACATAGAATACTTGTTGAGCTTCTGATGCTAGAATAAATGTCTCATCTTTATATCCTGACTTATTAAGATCCACTTGCATGAACCCTAACTCATCAACTCGGAAGCCATTGTTGTTATCAACCCACATACAATAAAAAATTGGCATCCTAAACATTGTGTAATCCAATTCCCATATGCGTTCAATCACTCCAAAGTATGACATTCGCATATATTGGGTTCCTATCTTTTGCACTTGACATGTGTAAAGTTCGAGCAACAAGAGTCACACCACTATTTTGCATTTTACTTTGATCATCTTGTTTTTTCGTATAAAATGTGAACCCATTAATCATGTAACCAGTGTAGGATAACACATGAAGTCTTGGACCATTGGCTAAACATTTCAATCTTTTGGAAACCGAATGTGCATTTATATTCAAATCCTCATCAATGTGATTTTTTTAGCCACTTTATGAAACTCCGATTATTCTTTTTGGAAATCCAATTTTCATTCTTAATTGGGTAACACTTCCTTAGCATCTCCTTGTGTGTTTCAACATATGGCTCAACCTCGTCGGCATTATGTAAAACATATAAGTGTGCTTGCTCCAATTCGATTCTTGTTATAGTCAATATTTCATTCCCAGTAATACCTTCACCGGATGTTTTTTTTTTTGCATATCGAGGCTTTACAATATCCATGAAATCACCATCGGTAAGGTTTCTTGTACAAAAATCAAGGGCTTCTTCAACAACATATCGCTCGACAATACAACCCTCTGGTCTTCACCGGTTCTTCACATGCCCTTTTAATGTCTTCATATAACGCTCAAAGGGGTACATTCATCTCAAATAGGAAGGGCCATATAGTTGTGTCTCTCGAACAAGATGAATGCTTAGATGAACCATTATGTCAAAAAAGAAGAAGGTGGGAACCATTTGGTCTTACGAGGCACATTGAGTAAGGTACCAAGGAGACTTTCAAACACATTTTTTCAATGCATAACATCGAGGAAATGTCTTACATGTAATGAACTCCAATATGACAATTCGAAGAACATTGACCTTTTCTTCCACCCACTTGTAACAATTTCTTTTACAAAAGGTTTACCAAAGTTAGTATTCAAACCCCTTAGCTTTTGAAATAATTGGTCACCTGTCAACTGCAAAGGAACAAGACCTTCCTCATTGTTTCCATCAAATGCTTTTCTCCATTGTCGATAGTGATGATCTGAAGGCAAACATCTACAATGGCCAAGGAAGACATTTTTCTTATAGTGTTTTAACCTCATTGAATGAGTATTGTCTTTACATACAAGACATGCAAAATGTAATTTTGTACTATATCCAGACAGATTACCATATGCAGGGAAATCACTGATTGTGCCGAACAACAAAGCCCTCAAGTTGAAGTTTTCTTCCCTATACGCATCATATACATATATGCATGTCCCCCACATTTGCTTCAAGTCTTCAATTAATGGAGCCAAATATATGTCTATGTAATTTCCTAGTTGTTTAGGTCCAGAAATTAACATAGATAACATCACATATTTGCGCTTCATGCATAGAGAAGGAGGTAGGTTGTATATCACCAACATCACTGGCCATGTATTGTGGGATCAACTTTGAACACTATGTGGGTTAATTCCATCCGTTGATAATGCAAGGCGTAGATTTCTTGATTCTTTACCAAAACTAGGATAGTCGTGATCAATTTTTCTCCATTGAGGAGAATCTGCAGGATGCTGAAGCTTGCCATCTTTAATCCATTCTTCATCATGCCATATCAACTTCTTGGCATCTTTGGCATTTCTAAACATACGCTTGAATCTTGATTTGATGGGAAAATATCATACAACATTTTTAGGAATTGAGTCTTCCTTCTTATATCGTGATGCATTACATTTAGCACAAAACTTTAATGAAGCATACTTATTAAAATATAAGATGTAATCATTTTCACAAGAATTATCCTAGTGTAGTCCATGCTTATGGAACATAACGTTTGTTTTTCATCATAGGTTCGAGAAGGGAGCATATTATCTTCCGATAACATATCCTTCAAAAGTGCAAGCAAGTCAGTGAAACTCTTATCAGTCCATCCATTAACAGAATTCAACTTATACAACCTTGACACCGCTGCCCATCTTGTGAATTTAGTACAACCATCATATAATGGTTTCTCAACATCACTTATCAACCGCTGAAACATCTCAGGACAATCCTAAAGATCCTCTTCAACAACGTTTTCCATTTCCTCGAAATGATCACCTTCATATGCATTTGTGGAGTTGTCTTTCATATGCATCTCATCATCACAATCCATAATTTCTCTCGTTTCACCATGTCTTGTCCAACATGTGTAACTTTGATCAATACCATGACACACTAAATGACCTTTTAACTCATTTGGAGTAATTCGGTTTGAGTAACAACATCTTAAGTAAGGACATACAATTCTATTAGGGTTTTCAACATTCTCAATTGCAAACCTAACAAATGATTTCACTCATTCTTCCTACTCCTTCGTCAGTCGATTGAAACTCATGCATTTTCTATTAACAAAAAAAATATAATGAGCATAAATCCCTAAAGCTTGGAGTTAAGCTCACCAAGTAGAGCAAATGCATTATTATGATCGGAACCCTAACTCATAATGTAAGCTAAATGAGTCGGAAACCCCAACTCAATACAAGCTAAATTAGTGAAATCACTTCCAGTCATTTATAAGGAAAATATTTATAACTCAATACAAGCTAAATATAATGTAATTAAAGAGACAAATAACTATAAGAAAAACTCACTTTCATTTCCGTGTTGAATGCGTGAATGATAATTTTGAGGTTAAATGAGTGAAGGATTTTCGAAATCGGAGTTGAATGATTTTCATGTTGAATGAGTGAATGATTTTTTGTGTTGAATGAGTGAATGATGATGATGTTGAATGATTTTCAAGGTCGATTTTGAGAGTAAATGCGTTTCACTGCTGAGTAAATGAGTGTTGGGATTGCAGATGAATGTGTGAGAATGCGGGAACATTTTAATTTTTAAGGTCTGATAGTATCTTTAACAATGCATAATGTAGAAGGCGTTGTCAATGATACCTAATCAACAATACAACCTAAAGGAAACACTGTGAAAAAACTCCCCATTCAAATATGAAGGTAAGTGTTCTACATCACAATCTTAAGGAAACGTTGTAGAAGATATAATAATATTTTTACTAATTCATTTTTTTAATGAAATTCAAATTAGTAATTACGTTATGAAATTCGATTAATGACAATTAATTAAATATATAGAACAATTAATAATGGCAATAAATAATATTCAAACAATTAATCGATTAAGCACTGTGTTAAGCGATTAAGTGTAGATGAAATAGTTTTGATCATATCTACATCACGTCTTACCATATGCACTGTTGTATAGCTAAAAGAGAATGAATGAGAGATAAGTATTCAACAACGTTTCTTTGTTCATGCACTGTTGAATTCAACGAAAGCAACAACACTTTTTTGAGAATGCGCTATTGAATTCAACGTAATCATACAAAAGCGCTATCGAAGACCATTATTCCTAATTCTAGAAAGTTACGCACACAACATAAAATATCCTAATGCATACAGAAACATAACATAACAACAAAATGAATGCATACAGAAATACCAAATGACAACTCTATGCAAACAACTGAATTTCAACTGAATATTGAATATTAATTACACTATTTACTTAAACATATATTACATAGACCAAATCATATACATTACATTGAACATTAATTGAATTCTCTAAGCTCCAATCTGTGCAAAACTAATCTACTATACCTATCCTTTACGAACTAAACTAAGTACAAACTTTGACCATTGTTCTCTAATCTGGTTGACTTGGTCATTTGTATATGATTTGTCAACAAAGTTGATTTTATTAGTTGGCCACTTCTGAATGAACTCCTTCATGAATTTCAGCACGTAATAGCCGCAACCTACCTCGTTTGTTTGGCAAGGGATCTACAATTAAAATGAAGTAAACATATAAGTATAACATTTGTTGGCCATTACACATATAATTGTTTGAGATGATTTGTGTCAATACCTGTATACGAGTTCAATTGATTTTGTTGGGATTTGGTAACTTGTTTCTACCACGATTATTCAATTTGTAAACTTTCACTATACTAAACAATAGAAAATATACTTAATTAATAAACAACTAGGAAAGTAAAATGGAAAATAAAAGTTTAAATGAGTAGTCTACTTACTTAGAAAACATCTCTTTCATAACGGCGTAGTTGTTCATATCACCACCTGCCAATTAATCAAAGTAGTATATTTCTTCATTCACCCGATTGACGATAACCAAAACCCAATGTTGCCTAACAAAACATATGTACATGGTTAGGAAATGTTAAGCACAACAAACATACTAAAGAAAGAAATATAAAAGACAATTACAAAATGTTCACCCGGTATTAAAAGGTGCAAGAAATAAATGTGCATCTTCTTTATGATGGATGAGATTATTTGTAATTCTTTCTGTTTTTTCCCCAATCTCATGTTTTTCGTTCGACATCAAAGCGGTAAGGTGTGGGGATATGAATATCACATTTTTCTTATTTACCTTAATAAAATTTTCATACAAGTACCTAATATATATAACACAAATGTTAGTTAATTATAATACATCGTCATGCAAAAGTGAGAAGTTAAGAAAACATCATTTACCTCATATATATACATACAACACTTGCACCTATACAATCACGTTTATATACATCCCGGACTTCACTCATGCCAACGTATTCATCAATATTACCCATGTAGACTTCCTTGGGAATTGATATAATTATCATATCATCTCCCTTCTTCTTTACATGCTCCATCAGTTGAGTATAATAGTCGGTAGTCTTCTTGGAGCTCACATCCCCACTAGATGGCTTTGAGCTCACATCCCCAGAAAATGGCTTAGACTTTTGGGTGCTACTGGGAGTGGATGTACATTTTCCTGAAATATACAATAAAAACATATCAATTATAGATCAATATATATATATAATATGAGTGAGCATAAGGTGAAAAATCATACATTAAGAGGAATTACTTGAACAAGGTCTACTGGCCAAGCCACAAAAGTACCTATAGCCCCTCCAACTGTGAAGATATCCTCGTCGAGAGGAATTGGCAGTAACACATTATCATCGATTGCAATCTCAATTGAGACCTTCACATGATGGCGTGGGATACGTGCATTATGCAGCATAGCATCGACCAACTTGTGCACTTTCCGAACACCCACTACTCGGCTAGTTGGGGTATCTAGGAAAAGTTTACATGAACTGATTCCCTATATGTAAGTTAAAACATATAAGTTAACGACTAAATTAAAATAAGTTAACTAAATTACCTCATGAATGGGAATCAGAATGGGAATGTTGTAAGGTGCAGGTGTAGTGCAACTCTCATTGACGGTTGAAGAAACAGTGTCAGCATTACTAGGTAGTCGTTGCCATTCTGCTTCCTTCGCCTTCATTGATTTCTCAAATTCGTTGAACTGTTGCATGAGGACATCTAATTGATTTTGAACCTGACTCATTTGGGCTTTGGTTGCATACTTTGGATGGGGTACAAATGTTCGATGGCTAACCCCAAATCCCACACCTCGGATACGGCCGGGATAGATAGGCAGTCCTAGTGCCTTGTCAAGTATTATGTGACTATCCGGGTTTGCCTCCTTTTCTTTTAGGGAAACCTGACAAATCAAGAAAAAACATAATGTTAATTAATCACATTTTGATAAATAAAGTATGGAAATTAAGTATAATTAAAAAATATGAGCACTTACAACACGTCTTGCTGCTTCTTGAACTTCCTCATTGTCGATGACACCATCCTTGTTCTTACGGGCACCTACCCATAGAACATCGAATTCTACTCCATGTGGAGTCATATGTGTATCGCTTTTGTTCTCCAACTAACAAAACATAACCAAT